>NC_091481.1:64252578-64470078 GCF_036971445.1 Narcine bancroftii
TGGACAAGAGGAGACTTGATAGAGGTCTGCAAGATTATGAGAGGCATGGATAGGGTGGATGGCCAGCACCTATTTCCCTGGGCAGGATTAGCAAATACCAGTGGACATCTGTACAAAGTTGAAGGAGGGATGTTCAGGTATAGGTTTTTTTTATGCAGAGTTGTGGGAGCCTGGAATGCCTTGCTGGGGATGGTGGTGGAGGCTGAAGCATTCGTGGGGACATTTAAGAGACTCTTAGACAGACACATGGATGGAAGAAAAATAGAGGATTACGCGGTAGGGAGGGTTTAGTACATTTTTTTTAGGAAGGAATATATGGGTCGGCACAACATCAAAGGTCAAAGGGCCTGTACTGTGCTGTATTGTTCTATGTTCTCTTTCTGATGTTGGTTGCCTTCTTAATGCCATGCCTCGCCACTCGAACTCCCAAACCATGCAGTGATACAACTAATCGGTGTACTTTCCACTCCTGAATGACTGGGTGAGCTTCAGCTTGACTTGAATCAAGGAATCCTTGGTTCACTTCTCCGGAGTGGGACTTTGACTGAAGTGTCGATGTGTGCTGAGAGAGCACCATATTGTTGAACAGTTGCCTTCAGTTGAGGCATTAACACTGAACCCCATCTCCTCTAGGCACTGTCTGGTGAGTTCCTGTTGATGTAGATGTTTTTTCCCAGCAATCAGCATTGCTTGTGGGATCCTACTGTGCATAAAACATGGTCCATGGCAAGATCCCATTAGAGTACGACAGTGGCTAGGTGTCAAAAATACTTTGACTGTGGGGCATCCTGAGGTCATGTACAAATCTGAGTGGGTTTTTGTTTAGTTCAGGTACAGAATGGAAGCCCTATCCTTGGGCAGGAGTTCCCCAGGGCGATTGTACAAGTTCTTCAGTTATATTTTACTGTTTTGGTGACTCATTCCAATATCCTGTTGGCTTATTGATTAGCCACGCTGCATTATTTGCTGACTTTTGAGCTTAAATTGCTGTCAAACTTGCAATGTTCACCAGGTATTAACTTGAGGAGACAACAAGTTGATTTAATTGTTGAAAGTTCACAATGATATTCCTCCTTTCCTGTCCTTTGGGACTCTCGGGATGCTACAGCAGCCAAATTTTAGTTCTACTTCGGAATCCTGGCAACTAATCAGTCTTTTAGAAAGCTCTCATGGTGTGTTGTTACAGAAGGCAGTTAATGTGCTTTGGAGGATATTGGCAACACAATCTTTTAATGTTCAGTCAAGCTTCTACATCTGGAGACCTCCAAGATGTACCAAACTATTGGATTTTGCTGCTTTTGATATGCTGAGACACATTTGATTCATTCTTTGTAAAATGTTTCATAGAGGGATATGTTTTACAGAGAGTGGGTGTGTTGATGGGATGCGGGGAATGGGGTCCCCGGTGCGTTTGACGGGGAACAGGGTCCCCGGTACAGTGACGGGGATCATGGTCTCTGGGGTGTGGGAAAGGGGTCCCCATGCAGGTCCCATTACACTGTCGGGAAACTGCAGACATAGTGGAGATGCTGAACAAAGCGATCTCCCAGTCTGTGGCCAGTTTCTCCGATGTAGAGGAGACCACAAGGGAGCACCGGATGCAGTAGAGATGTCCACTGCAGATTCACAAGTGTTGCTTCCCTTGGAAGGACTGTTTGGGTCCCCGAATGTTGGTGAGGGAGGAGGTGTGGGTGCAAGTGGAGTATCTCCTGTGGTCAAAGGGTAGGTGCTATGTAGGTAATATATCTTTATCTCTTGTACCTTGATGAAGGCCTCAAGCCTGAAATGTTGGTTCTGTATCTTTATCTTTGCTCTATAAAGTCCACTCTTTGACCTGCTGAGTTTCTCCAGCGTCGTCTTTTTACTTCAATCACTGTGTCTGCAGACTTTTGTGTTTTACTTAAATGTGCTGTGGGCCCTGGCGGGGGGGGGGGGGGGAAGGGGGGGGTGGTGCCCTCATTGATAATGGCTGCTCCAAATGTTGGCAGTTTCCAACTCCCCCCGTCGAGGGCCCAACTCTAACAGCAGAGGTGAGAAGCATCCAAACACACTTGTTCATCACTTTCACCTCTCCTTCCATGTGTGCCCTCCATTCAGTGCGAGAATCGTGATGTCTGAACGTTGAAGGGTTACCCAAAGTGACTGCGGGGATAGACAGCAGGGTCAGGAAGTCGAGTCATGGTACCGCTGGCTGCACACCAACTTGCCGTCAATGTTGAAGGAAGCTTTTCAGTTTGTTTATACTGAATCAGCTGACAGGGACTGTCGAGGAAGTGCCTTGGTGGGTGTGACTACACAAAACACAAACTGCAAGTTCTACAGTTTCTCTGGTACTGAATTTAAGACGATTTCCCCTCATACCACCCTGACTTCATCATCACCACCAGGAACCCTCTTCAACAACACTGAGGGAGCCCCTTCACCAGGACGACTGACTGCAAGACCTGGGTACAGAAGCCATTTGGCCAATCGAGGTCTGCTGTGCTATTCAAATTGTGCCTGAAGTATTTTCCCTCAACCCAATTCTCCTGCCTTCTCTCCGTAACCTTTGAGACCCTCAGGACTCCAAAACCTCAGCTTTAAATATCCCCAATAATCTTCTGCCACACACAATGAAGGAAGTAACAGGATGTAACTTCCAGAAATTCGCCCAATTAGAGTTGGCCGGGTGACTGGGAGATCCTTCCTCCATGGAGCGGAGTGGTGGATTGGCGTTTCTTGGATAGAAGGATCAGTTAACTTCAGGGACCTAGGAGAGCGGTGGGTGAGTGTGTTGGGGAGGATAACTGTATTTTGTTTTTTTTTTTGTCTCCAAGAGGAAGCCTGCTCCACTCACAACCTCGTGCTGCCTGGTCCGAAGAGGCTCCAGCATGGTCCCTGACAGTTACCTGTACCTTGCCTTTGTGTCATGGGCACTGGCCCACACCTGTGGTGAGGCACGGGCACTGACGCGGGGAGAAGGTGGGTGCACCAGCCATAAATAACAGCTCTCAGTAATCCTGGGATGTCAACAGGGAAATGTAGTTTGTGCTGTCCCAATAAAAGTTCCTTCCCATTGTGATGTATCCCCAAGAATGCCAGTTTAACTCATCACATTGATTTCTGTTGGCCTCTATAAAATGATGTAGCACACAAGAACGTAAGAAGTAGAAGCAGGAGATGGCCTTTCAGCCTGTCGAACCTGCTCTCCCATTCAATGAGATCATGGCTGATCTGATGATGGGCTCATCTCCACCTTCCTGCCTTTTTCCCCATATCCCTTAATTCCCCAACTATGTAAAAATCTATCCAACCTTGTCTTAATTATATTTACTGAGGTCGCCTCCACTGCTTCAATGGGCATCGAATTCCACAGATTCACCACCCTCTGGGAGAAGCAGTTCCTCCTCATCTCCATCCTAAATCTACTACCCTGAATCTTGAGGCTATGTCCCGTAGTTCTGGTCTCTCCCACCAATGGAAACAACTTGCCTACCTCTCTTTCATAATTATATATGTTCAACAAGATCCCCTCTCATTCCACCGAGAACAGTCCCAGACGACCCAATCTTTAATAGACTAATCCCCTCATCCCTGGAATCCCTGGTGAACCTCCTCTGCACCACTTCCAAAGCCAGTCCGTCCTTCCTCGAGTAAGGAGACCAGAACTTCACGCAGTGCTCCAGTACATTTGCAGAATAACCTCCCTGCTCCTAAATTCAAACAGACCCCTCTGCCATTGGGTGCACGCTGAACATTATGCACCCAGTTACCTTAATGCAACTTGAGCCTATTTTATTTTCTCAACATTTCCATTAACTCAAACTGCTCCCTCCTTAATTCTGCCCCTCACCTATACATTTACACCGGCCAACTAACCCACCAACTCATACATTATTTTGGGGGTGTAGAGAGGGTAATTAGTCGACCTGGGGGAAACCAACACGGTCATGAAGAACGTGCAAACTCCACGCAGACAGCACATTTGAAATGAGGATTGAAAGTGGGTCCACTGGGAGCTGTGAGGAAGGGTACACACACATCATTCCAGCCTACACTTCCCTCCTGAGTACAGGGAAAATGTTTGCTCATTGAGAATCCTTTCCATCCTTAACACCTCAACTGCTTTACGCAGATCTTTGGGTGAGGGGGGAGGGAGAGAGTGAGGGGGGGAGGGAGAGAGTGAGGGGGGGAGGGAGAGAGTGAGGGAGGAGGGAGAGAGTGAGGGGGGGGAGGGAGAGTGAGGGGGGGGAGGGAGAGAGTGAGGGGGGAGGGAGAGAGTGAGGGGGGAGGGAGAGAGTGAGGGGGGGAGGGAGAGAGTGAGGGGGGAGGGAGAGAGTGAGGGGGGAGGGAGAGAGTGAGGGGGGGAGGGAGTGAGTGAGGGGGAGGGAGAGAGAGGGGGGGAGGGAGAGAGTGAGGGGGGAGGGAGAGAGTGAGGGGGGAGGGAGAGAGTGAGGGGGAGGGAGAGAGTGAGGGGGGAGGGAGAGAGTGAGGGGGGAGGGAGAGAGTGAGGGGGGAGGGAGAGAGTGAGGGGGAGGGAGAGAGTGAGGGGGGAGGGAGAGAGAGAGAGGGAGGGGGGAGGGAGAGAGGGAGGGGGAAGGAGAGAGTGAGGGGGGAAGGAGAGAGTGAGGGGGGAGGGAGAGAGTGAGGGGGAGGGAGAGAGAGGGGGTAGGGAGAGAGAGAGAGACAAATGGAGATACACACTCTGGAACGTATGTTGTGATATTTGCAACTTTGTCTATTTGGTTTTAGTGTTTCTGGGGGAAAGTGAAGCCACTCTCTTTCTGAGTCGGAAACTACTGTACAACAGCTGGGATTTTGAACTCATCATCCCGGGAAACATTGAGCGGGAATGCTACGAGGAAGTGTGCAATTTCGAGGAAGCTCACGAAGTTTTTGAGGACAACGAGAAGACGGTAGGTATCGTCCCCAGAGGCGACAGCTTGATCTGCTTCACTCCTATTGCCAATAACTACACCAGCAGATGTTCTGGGGGATGCCTTTTAATGGGTCCTTAGGAGATATGCGGTGGAGAGGGAGACATGATCTGATTGTGGTCAGAGTGAAAGGCTTTAGAGGAGGGGCTTGGGGCACGGTGAGAATTGCCAAGCTTGGAATTGTGAGGGCACAAGTGGCAACATCTGATGTTCCGTGGTGGGAAAGAAATGGAGGTTTTAGAAGATGTTAAGTCGTCACCTTTATTTGACATCCATTCCCATGCTCGCGCGGTAAAGAGGTCACGTTTCTCTAGGACCATGGAGCATATTTACATAAATATGTTAGAATAGAAGTTAAACACATTAAAATATTTAGACATATACAGAAAAAGTCCATGGTTCACAATCCACAAAAGTTCTGGGAGTTTAGGAGACTGATGGCTTGGGGGGGGAAAACTTGCCCACTCTGGACATGAGGGTCCGAGTGTGGCAACCAGATGGCAGAAGGGAGAACGGTTTACGCGAGGGGTGTGTGGAGTCCTTCACAATGTTTATTGCCTTTCGCCTGCATCGAGAGTTGTCGACGTCCTTCATGGTAGGAAGGAAGTCCCCAATGATGTTTTCCGCTGACTTCACTATCCTCTGCAGGGTCTGGTGGGATGCAGAGGAGATGCATCAGGATGTTGCCTGGGACAGGGTGCTTCAGTTCTGCATCTGTTTTCCCCCCCCCTGGAGTGGACAGGAGAGCATAAAATTGTGCGGTGTGGATAGGGTAGATTCCAGGAACCTTTCCCCAGATCAGATATGGTCTGCAGACACAGTGATTGAAGTAAAAACACAACACTGGAGAAATTCAGCAGGTCAAACTGTGTCCTTTATATAGTAAAAATACATAATGATCGTTTCAGTCTTGAGCCCTTCATCAAGGTGTAAGCAAATTGTAAGCAGGCACCCCAACAAAATGGTGAGGTGGAGGGGCAGGGGGAGGTGCACGGTCCCACGGGCAGGAGGTAATAGGTGGATAAGGGAGGGAGGGCACAGCAGCAAGTGGGGGGGGGATGGGGATGACTCCGAATGGAGAGGGAAGGGGGTGGAGAGCTGGAGGAAAGGAGACAGAGGGATGGGAAGAGGGTTAGCAGAAACCAGAGAAGTTGTAGATTTGGTGGGGGAAGAACTTTAGAGGGGGCGTCTTTCTCAGCCTTGGAGTGGACAGCCTGTCCTTGGAGTGGACAGCCTGATACGGGCTGGGAGCAGAGTCGCTGACTGTGTAGACAAGCACTTGGATCATAGAAGGCTCTGGGCAAAGTGTTGGGAGATGGCATTAGTGCAGATGGGCTCCTACAGGAGAGTGTGGAGAGTTTAAATGGACGGTTTCCATGGGTTCTGTTGGGAGGAGTATCAGGTTCAGTGGGTTCACAGAGAGACGAGTCTGGACACCAGTGTTACAATCACACGTAACTTTTATTAACACACGGGAGACAAACGGGAGAATGTTAAACGGTACTCGATCACTATTTCACGTAAGCAACGATATAGACATTCACCTCGGACTTCGGTTGGACTCCGACAACGGTAAACCTGTACTCTACCTGCTCACACACACACATGCTCCCGGTTCCCTGACCAACAGGGGTTGTGGCTCCCTGCAAGTATTGATCCATCACTTCCAGCGTTGTCCACAGTAGTGACCTGGCGTAGAGCGATGTCTAGGGCTTGGACCACGAGGCAGAGAGAAAGAATGAGCTGAGCGTTGATGTTATATAAAGTGCTAATCTGTGCTTCCAGTCAATAATGACCCCAGGTGATTTAAATTAGCCAACGGCAAGGTGTGCACTAATGGGTGACCAGTCCAACCTTGATTGACAGGTGATGTGACTTCCAAATAAGTTTTAGATGTGGAGGACACGTGACCACCCACAATCCACACATTCCAGACAGGAAAAGAGGCACATGTCCTCCACACTCAACACCATGCTACATGGCCAAGGAATATGGGTCTCTGGGGGTTTTGAATCTGAACAATATCAAAAGTGTTAATTCTTTGGGTGGGAGCAAAACCATGGGCACAGTCATGAGACATGAAATTCATGGAACATTGGCTGTGTGGATTAAAAATTGGCTTGCCTATAGAAAGCAGAAAGTAGTAGTGGATGGAAAGTATTCTGCTTGGAGGTCAGTGACTAGTGGAGTTCTGCAGGGATATGTTCTAGGACCCTCTATTTATGGTTATTATAAATGACCCAGATGAAGAAACGAAAAGATAAGTTAGTAAGTTAGCAGATGATACGAAGGTTGGAGGAGTTGTGGATGGTGTTGAAGGTTGTTGTAGGTTGCAAAAGGTTATAGGCTGGTTGCAGAGTTGGCTGGAAAAGTGACAGATGAAGTTCAATCTGGATAACTGTGAGGTGAAGGACAAGCCAGAAGGCTGAATACAAGGTTAATGGTCAAATACTTAACAGTGTGGAGGAACAGAAGGACCTTGGTGTCTAAATCCATGCATCTCTCAAGGTTTCCGCGCAGGTTGATAGGATAGTTAAGAAGGCCTATAGGAAGTTGGGCTTCATTAGTAGGGGGATTGAGTTCAAGAGTATAGAGGTCATGTTGCAACTCTACAAGTCTGTGGTGAGACCACAGTTAGAGTATTGTGTTCAGTTCTGGTCACTTCATTATAGAAAGGATGTGGAAGCCATGGAGAAGGTGCAGAGGATATTTATCCGAATGTTGCCTGGATTGGAAAATGAATCATAAGAGGGAAGATTAGCAGAGCTGGGACTTTTCTCTTTGGAGTGAAGAAGGATGAGAGGAGACTTGATAGAGGTCTACAAGATTATGAGAGGCAGAGATAGGGTGGTCAGCCAGCGCCTTTTTCCCAGGGCAGGAATAGCAAACACCAGAGGACGTGTGTACAAAGTGAAGGGAGGGAAGTTTAGGGGAGTCATCAGGGGTATGATTTTACGCAGAGAGTTGTGGGTGCCTGGAATGCCTTGTCGGGTTGGTGCTGGAGGCTGAAACATTAGGGACATTTAAGAGACTCTTAGACAGGCACGTGGATGGAAGAAAAATAGAGGGATGTGGGGTAGGGAGGGTTTAGTACCTATTTTAAAGAAATATATGGGTTGACACAACATTTCTGTTGCTACACGAGTCATCATGAGATTCCCCATTCAGGGCCCAAAGATTATTGGCTTGATGCTTTCTGCAATAATTACTGGGGTCGGGGTCAGCGATCTGGGGAGAGGGAGGGGTCCAGGGAGAGGATGGGGATAGACTGGGGGAGTGAGGGGATATGATAGGGTGGAGATTGAGGGAATGAGGGGATCTGGGAGTGGGATGGATCTAGGGGAGGGAGTGGATGTGGAGAGAAGGAGGGGATGCACTGGGCAAAGGTGGGGGGGATGGACTGGGGATTTGAAGTGGGGTGGGACTGAAGGAGGGAGGGGACTGGGTGTTGATGAATGAGGGGATCCAGGGAGAATGTGGGGACCGACTGGGGGAGGGAGGGAATGGATTGGGGAGGGAGGGAATGGATTGGGGAGGGAGGGGTGATGGCAAAAGGTACGGATTTGGAGTGGGATGGGACTGAGGGAGAGAATGTGGAGAGAGGGTGGGGAATATGGGGAGAGGGTCTGTGAGGTCAAGGGGATGTTGGGAGAGAGGGTCTGAGGGTAGGGATCTGGGAATGGGAGATGTGGGGAGAAGGTGGGGACTGGTCTGGGGAAATGAGGGGATCAGTGGAGAGGGTGGGGAGTGAGGGTCAGCTGGAAGTGGGAGGGGATTTGGGGGGGAACTAGGGAATCTGGGAGTGGGACGGGATTGAGGGGGGGGGGAAGAGGAGATTGAATGCAGATTTCCGTGGTCTTGTTGTGAGGTAACACTCCTGGACCTGTCTCACTGCAACCTTCGCTTATGCTTTTATTCTGAGTGACGGTATGTGTTTGTTTCCTTCAGCTTCTTTTCTGGGATAAGTACAAGCAGTCCCAGAAACCAGGTGAGCAACGGTGCTGAGTTATCAACCGGTGTAAGGTTACGGAGCTTGTTAATATACTGTTAGCTGTGAATCTTTACCCTGGCAGTCCCCTTCCTCTCTGGACGTTCAGCACAGAAACAGGCCATCCGGCCCCACCAACCTAGCAATCTCTTGCTGCCAGAGAAACTGATGTTTCAAAGCCATTTCAAATTTATTGTCAGAGAACATACATGACATCACATACAACCCTGAGATTCTTTTTCCTGTGGGCCAGGCCGAATTACCACTTATTGGTGATGCCAAAAAAAAACTGTACTCAAGAAAAGATGCGCATAGAAAAGAGTGAAACGGAGAGCGTAGCGGTTAGCGCAACTGGTTACAGCGCCAGTGACCAGGGTTCAAATCCAGCAGGGAATTTGCACGTTCTCTCCATGTCCGCGTGGGCTTCCTCCGGGTGCTCCAGTTTCCTTCCGCCCTTCAAAGTGTATCGGGGGTTGTAGGTCAATTGGGCAGCTCGGGCTCGTGTGCCAGAAGGGCCTGTTACTGTGTTGTATGTCTAAATTTTAATTTAAATACAGAAAATAAATATTCATTAATGTGCAAAGCAAGAGTCCCTGATTGAGTTTGTCATTGAGGAGTCTGATGGTGGAGGGAGAGCAGCTGTTCCTGAACCTGGTGGCATGATTCTTGTGGCCCCTACACCTCTTTCCTGATGGCAACATTTAGACAGCAACGCAGATAGGAAAGGTTCAGCAGGATCTGGGCTGAGCACAGGGAAGCTTGGGCTGACAACTCTATCAGCTTGGAGATGTTTGACTGAAGGACCTGCTTCTGGGCTGTGCAAAGATGTGCGGGTTGGTCGCAGTCAATTATCCCTGGAGCGTTGGCAAGAGGTGGATCCTGGGGGGGAGAGATGGGAGGAATAAAGTGTGTGGGAAGAGGGTGGAGGAAGATTAGTGATGTGCATGGAAGCCTGGATCCCAGCGGAGTTAACTCTGCTGTCTCTCCCCCACTGCAGGGGGTCCCACTGCCCACCGGTTCGACGTCGCTGGCCTGGTGGCGGGGCTGATTGGTGGCTTCATTATCCTCATCCTGATGGGACTCCTGATGGTCTACTTCTGCAAACGGAGAGGGAAGCGAACAGAGAGGTTGGTGCCAGTTGCCGGGATAGGGCTCGTCACGCCTGCCCTTCGCAGCGCTGAGGGGCAGCAGAGCCATTTGGCCCGTTGTTCGAGCCCTGGGTCTTGGGGGAAGTTCCCAGTGCTCCGCAATTCACCAGAACACTGACAATGTTTCCAACAATCCCTTTCCTTTTTCAATATTTTTATTAACATTGAAATTTCACATCCAAAAATACAGAGTAAATAATGATAAATGTTAAAATTCTAAAAGATACACTTGCATCATTTAATCCAAGGAATCTCACATTTTAATCAAGCAATCGATATTTTATTACAAAAAAGGAAAATCTAAATTCCACTACTGAGAAAGAACCTGTTTGGCCACAAAAAAAAGAAAGACAGAATTCTTATCAGAGAGATAAATGACCTCATCAGTCGACATTTCTACCTTCATAACAAATCAAAGATTATAAAAGTAACTCAAGGCTCCCCACCTAAGTTTGAAACTTTAAATTCAAATTGGAAATTGAGCAGCGACTCTTAAACATGACGTCACGTAGCCATTGAGCGTGATGAGGAGGGGTAACATCCCTCCGTCCCCTCGCCAGAAGAGAAATAAAAGCTAATACGTGCAGATCAGATGCCATTAAAGTTGGGTCACTCTCTCCAACCTTCCCTCTTGAGAATCACCACCTCCATCAAGCATTGGGACTGTGATTCCAAATGACAACCTGTTCCCTGAAATACATTCTCATTCCCTCCCCTCTCGCCAGCTGTCGTACTCTGTGCTTATCCCAGATAGAACACAACAGCACAGGAATGGGGCCTTGACCCACTAAGTCTGTACTCAACGTGCTGCCAAAAGACATAGGAGCAGAAATAGGCTATTCAGCCTCGCCATTTAATCACGAGCCGACGAAATACTGTTTTAAATTTCCATCACTGATGTGTGGGCCACCATGAGTAGGGTGGATGTACAGAAGGCAGCTGGTCCAGTTGGCATACCCTGGCCACGTGCTTCGAGCCTGTGCATTTAAAAAAAAAACTCTGTCTCGTGTATTTAAAAAAACAGCTTTGTCCCGCACAATTCTCTTTAAACTTTCTCCACCTCATCTGAAACACTTCCACACTGACATTTCCACAATGGAGTGAGAAAGATTCTGGCTGTCTACCCCCCCTGTCAATGCCACTTGTAATTTAATAAACTTCCATCAGGTCACCCCTCTGCTCAAGAGGAAACAACCCAAGTGTGTCCAACCTCTTCCTGTGCCTCATAGCCTCCAGTCCAGGCAGAATCCAGGGAAATCTGTACCCTTTCCAAAGCCCCCATGTCTTTCCTCCATTGTGCTGAAGCAGAATGGGGGTGGGGGGGGAGGGGAAGCCTGATTGAAAGTGTAACGGGGAGGCATCTCGGAGGAGGTGCACCAAGTTGATTCCAGAGATGAGCGGCACGGTTAGCGTGGCATTTAGCGCAGTGTATTTACAGCACTAGCGATAGGGACCAGACCCAGGTTCGAATCCTATGTTTGTACGTTCTCCCTGTGTCTGTGTGGGTCTTCCACCCACCCTTCAAAAGTGTACCAGGGTGTGGGTTATTGAGATGCAAGTTGGGCGGCATGGACTTGAAGGGGAAAATTGGTCTGTTTACAGTGCCTGTTGGATTTTTTAAAATGAGGGGGTTAGTCTATGAGGAGAGATTGAGTTGTCTGGGGCTAAATTCTAAATACTCTCTAGAATTTAGAAGAACAAGAGGGGATCTTATAAAATTACAAAAGACATAGATTGAAGTAGGCAAGTTGTTTCCATTGGTGGGGGAGAACAGGGGGACATGTCCCTAAGATTCAGGGTAGTAGATTTAGGGCACAGATGCAGAGGAACTGCTTTTCACAGAGGGGGGTGAATCTGTGGAATTCGCTGCCCATTGAAGCAATTTAATTTGCATTTAAGGCAAGGTTGGGTGGATTTTTACATAGTCAGGGAATTAAGGGATATGGGGCAAAAAGCAGGTGGGTGGAGATGAGTATTATCAGATTAGTCGTGATTGCATTGAATGGTGGAGCAAGCTCGACGGGTTGGATGGTTGCCTCCTGCTCCTGTTTCTTATGTTCTTCCACTTCCTTTCCTTGTCCAGGCCTCCAGAGTACCGAGGACCAGTGCTGAGCAGGATAAACCAGCCCTCCACAGCCGCGGGCGAGAACGTGCCCCTGACCACCCTACCAACCAACGCCCCTGGACTTCCCTCCTACGACGAAGCCCTGAGCAGATCGGGGCATTATGATGCCCCGCCCCCTCCGTATGCTGGGTGTGTACAGTTGTCTGTTTTGCTTTAACTCAGTTCTTTATCTCAACAAATCCTGTACAGCTCTGTGAACCCGCCCCTTGCCTGGTAACTAAAGGCAGAGTGACTCCCAAGCTGGAATTGACAACTATGGGCCGGGTATTTGCAGAGGCATTGTCACATGACCACCTCCTCTTTGTGCTATTGATCAACCAACATGTCAATCAATATGACCTTCAGCCAATTGGGGAGTGCATTATTCATTACTCAATTGGACATTTTTTTTAAATATTGTCCATCAATCAGGATTTAATCCCCACCTCTGATACTCTCACAAAGTGCACAAAGGAAAGACCATTTCTATTTTGCTGCTATATGACATTTTGACTGGGTGATTGACCTTTGATCAGTATTGGAGACTGCAAGGTTTCAAAGGCTCTAACTTCAGTAACCAATCGGATTGTCTGCTTGCAGCCATGGCAACGACCAGAGGTCTTGACCCAATGATTGGTCCTCGTACATTGGCTGAGGTTGGCTGTGATGCCCCTGTGGGCCAAAGTGTGATGGGGTGTGACCCAGGGAGGATAATCCAGTGTGAGAGAGGGACGAGGAAGTGATGGCACCTTGATCCCTGGGGCAGGGGCAGAATGACTTTCCAGAGAAATTGCAAGGCCATGGAATTTTTTGCATTGGTTAAATGCAAGTTAAGCTAGGCTGCAAATTAATCAAAACTTCCACACTTTTGTTCTGGTCCTGAGTGTACGTAGAACACTGCAGCACAGTACCGGCCCTTTGGCCCTAAATGTTGTTACGACCTATATATTCCTACCAAAAAAATACAAAACCCTTCCTCCTTGTAGCCCTCTATTTTTCTTTCATCCATGTGCCTGTCTAAGTGTCTCCTAAATCCCCCTCTTGTTCCAGCCTCCCACCACCATCCCTGGCAAAGCATTTTTGGCACCCACAACTCTGTTTTTAAAAACTCACTCCTAGTGTCTCCCCTAAACTTTCCTCACTTCACTTTGTACACACGTCCTCAGGTGTTTGCTATTCCCGCTCTGGGAAGCAGGTGCTGGCCATCCACCTTATCTATGCCTTTCAGAATCTTGTCGACCTCTACTAATCTCCTTTCATCCTCTGCTCCAAAGAGAAAAGTCCCAGCTCTTCTAACCTTGCCTCACAAGACTTGTTTTCCAATCTAGCCCACATCCTGGTGAATCTCCTCTGCCCCCTCTCTGTAGCTTCCACATCCTTCCTGTAATGAGGTGACCAGGCCTGAACACAATATTCTAAGTGTGATTTGCACCATGCTAGAGTTGCATCATGCTGGAGTTGCACCATGACCTCTCCACTCTTCAACTCGATCCCCTCCCCTGACTAATGAAGCCCATCATAACATAGGCCTTCTTAACTACCATGTCAACCTGTGTGGTGACCTTGAGAGATGTATGGATTTCGACCCTCTGTTCTTCCACGCTGTTAAACATCCGACCATTAACCGTGCACTCAGCTTTCGGGTTTGACTCTCCAAAAGGCATCACCTCACAATGGGAATGTCCTTTTATCTACGGGATCACAGAGAAATGGTCTCTGTGATGGGTGAGGAGATGTCAGAAATTTCTGGTGAAGCATCAGTAGTTACAGGTTGTTCACCCAACATTACAAACACAGCTTCTTCCTCTCCACCATTAGATTTCTGAACGTACAATGAACCTACCTCACTTTTTCACCACATTTGTTTTTTTTTCAGTTTTGTTGCCACTCCATTGTAATTTATTTAGTTATTTTGCATTTTGTTTTCCACAACACTGCTGCCGAGAAACAACAATTTCCATGACACAATAAACCTTGATTCTGATGGTGTTGGAGAACTCATAGGAGGTCCATTCAATAGTCTGATAACTGTCCTTGAATCTGGAGGTGCTTGTTTTCAGCCTCCCGTGTGTTCTAACTGATGGGGAGGGGTGGGGGAAGAGTGCATGACCGGGGTGGATTGGCTCCTTCCCCAAGCAGCGGAGGGCAGTAGACGGAGTCAATGGAGGGGAGGTTGGATTGGGCGATGGCCTGAGCCACGTTAACAGATCAGCCATGGCCACATTGAATGGTGGGGCAGGTTTGAGGGGCTAGGGCCTCCTCCTTGACATTATAAAGGACCCCCATCACCCTGGTCTTAACCTCTTCCACTTAAGGTTTATTGTCATGTAATAATACATTAAAAATGTAACATACATGATATACAATAAAGCCCCTGATAGCCAGAATTCAAGCAACCGGCAAAAATAAATTGTGGAAAATAACTAGGTTAAAAAAAGTACGGGTTTAAAATGAGTGCACCTCACTGTTAATCACACAACACAGAATCTTAAGCAACTGGAAAATTCAGTTTATCCAGCATCAGTGGTGTCACCCAGTGCGGTAACTCACGGTGTCACCCACCACCCCTCCTCGCCCATGGACCTCCTCCCATACCAGACCATACAGAATCCTTAGTAATGTTACTGGTGAATCGTAATTCACATAGATCACTGAATGTAGTGAGATAAACAACCAGCAAAATTAAAATTACACCTTTAGTTACAACATTATTAGTAACTGGGCGGAACCTTTTTTTTTAAATTTTTCTCCTTTTAATTACTACTTCTTTCTCAAAAACGTTATTGATAATCGGTTCACAAATACTAGTGACCACAACATTGACAAAAGCAGCGACAGTAAAAACACCAGCAGCAATGAAAACAACAGCGTGAGCTGGTAGCGCATGCAGATGAAACCACGCGATTCGAAGCGTCGTTGTCTTTGGGGAATAATGACGACTCTGACTGGAGCACGTTAGAAGCTTCAAAAAGTAAATGGGTATCGAGTTTAGCCTTGTAGGTATATTGAAACCTGTCAGCTGGGCTTACGGAAAATGTTTTTGCTGTTATAACTAACGGCAGGGACATTTTAAATTTCTGCTGAAAAACTGCACATAAATTTTATAGCCAGTTATTTTGGTGTCACCCCCCTCTAATGGTATAAACCGGTGTGATTCGCACCCTGCTAGTGACCCATGTGTCCAGCATCTACCAATCCCCATAGGTGCTGGATACTGTACTGTATTTTAACTTTTGCTTGCCATTAAGGCAAAGAGACACAGTTGGTATTGTCAGCGCCCCTTACAATACGAGACTGAAAGCAAGAGAGAGTCCCTTCAGAGTCCCTGGTTGTTCACGTCCAGCACTCCCACGGCCTCTTCAGCCACACCATCCTCTGTTCGATTCATCGTCAACCCGAGCTCCAGATCCAATCGGGAAGCCTTCAGTGCTAGGGGCTCTTCGGGGGGCCCTTCTGGCCCTTCGGCACCCTGTTGCATCACAGCTCCGATACCTGGTTCCCATGAGCCAGTCTCCAGCAGGCCTTGCTGGCTCCCTGACCACAGCCTGTGTGGCTCCCTCAGCTGCTGGGCCCCTCACTGGTTGACCACTGTGGTCACGGACCTGTCAGTTCCTTCAGCTGATGAGCCCCTCGCTGGTCTACTGCTGGTGTTATGACTACATGACCACAAAACATACAGAAGCCTGAAGTCCAGCACCTCCAGGTTCAAGAACAGATTTTTCCCAATTGCTATTAGTGTCATGAACCTCCCATTAGACCCTGAACTAACCACAGTCTCTTCTGGTACCACAAAAATAATCTGTCTGTACTGTGAGTCTGTAGGAGCAGAATTTGGCCACACAGCCCATTGAGTATTGCCATTCGAATTGTAGATGACGAGTTTTCCTCACAACCCCGTTTTCCTGCCTTCTCCCCATAACCTTCGATGCTCTGACTAATTAACCATCATCCTCTGCTATAAATATCCCCAATGACTTGGCCTCCACTGCCATCTGTGGGACATAATCTCTGTCCTCTGGCTGAAAGAAACCTCACTTTTTCTTTGCTCCAACTGCAGCTGCAAATATTTACCTATCTTTTCTGCGCCATTTCAAATTAGGGAGCTGTAAAACCCCTGGTATCCGGCACCTATGGGGATTGGTGGATGCCGGATAAGAAAGTTTTCCGGTTGCTTGAGGCTGCGTGCTGAGTGAATGGAGAATAAAATGCGAGGCGCGCCAATTTTAAAGTATTTTTCACCCATTTATGTTGCCCGGATTTTTTTTTTTTTGCCGGTTGCTTGAATTCTGGATTACAGGGACTTGACCTGATCAGCTGCAGCAGGTAAGCATTTCAGTGCTTCTGTATGTTGTACAAAGTAGATGTCAGCCAATTCTAACCCGTATTCATGCCTTTGCAGAGGATCCGCACAGGAACGCACACCCAGCTGAGACCTGGAATCCCATCAGATCTCTTCCTTCTACATTTCTGCTGGTACTGCCTGTGGGTGGAAAAGTCTTGCAATATGGAGATGGGAGAAAGTTCTGGACTGTGTTACAAGAATCACAAAACTAGACTGGGTGGTTGAGTGGGTGTTGAAGTGGGGATGGGGGGGGAGGGAGGCCTGGAAATCTTTGGTGGGGGGTAATTCCTGGCCTGCCTTCTTCCAGGATTTCAGAGAACCAGCAAACCCTTGGATGTTCTCCAGCACGGTTGCTTCCTTCTGAATATTGATCAATGGAGATGGAACACTATTTCCACTGATCCAGTCTTCTACTGAACATTTTGCCCGCGTTACCTGGTGCAGGGCCACTCACCTGCGCACTTGCACAGTGGTAGAGATGGATCGTGTCCAAGAATACTCTGCCTAAATCCTCTCTCGTGGATCTTCTGTCCTGGACCAGGATGGCAGGAGAGTGAGGGGACTTTATCATCTGAATTCTTTCTCCATTTCCAATGATGCTTTGGAAGGGGAAGATGTGGGGGTGGGATAGACAGTGGTGAAACTGGAGGAGAGGTCGACCCACCATGCTTCTATTGTGATAGCAGGCAGATGAGGGAAAAGGGTGGCTTGTCACAACCACCTGTGTGAGGGAGCAGGGCAGGGTTGCTAACAGCAGGAGTCTTTGTATTCATACCTTGCTAACCATACAACCTCAGCACATAAGCAGCCCCTTCTACTCTGTGCTGATGCATTTTTCTGCCCAGTCCCACTGACCTGCACCCAGTTTGTAGCCCTTCATACCCCTCCCATCCACATGGATGGGAATTATCATTATTATTAGAATTAAGGCTGCATTCACCACTTTAACTGTGAAGTTCCCCTTAAACTTTTCCCCTTTCACCCTTAACCCACGTTCTCTGGATTGTATCTCACCCACCCTTAGTGGAAAAAGCCCTCCTACATTTACTCTGTCTAAACCCCTCATAATTTTAAGAGCCTCTATCAAATCTTCTATTCTCCAGGGAATCAAGTCCTAATCTGTTTAACTCGGTTCCTGAATTCTGGGCAATATCTCTGCACTCTTTCAATCTTATTGATATCTTGAAAGTCCTGGTGACTTCTTCCCAACTCTTGGTCTTCTCCAACCCCTCTTGCCTGTCCATCTCTGTAATAGACTCTGTCCTTGGTTCCCTAGAACTGTTCATGAGCTGGAAACGAGCAAAAGCTTCGCATGGAAGAGGATCTCAGAAACGGTTGTGATGGGAGGGCGAGGGAGGAGTGAGTCTGTGCTGTGCTCCCAGCTCTCTCCCTCTCCTTGTCTGCTCTCCTCGACACAGCTCCTGACTGTAACCTACGTGTGGTCTGGGTCAGATATTCCTGAGACAGGAACCTTGTTGTTCTTCACCCCCCCCACCCCATTTAATGTCATCGAGTGTCCACGGGTCTGATCGTCCTTATGTCCTCTTTCTCAGTCTCCTGCTTACAATCTGCTCCCTGAGACCAATCCAAAGCAGTCATTGCAGATTGTGGGATCTTGCTGTGTACATTCTCCCTACCACACTTTGTATGGCAATGACCACAGTTCAAAATATGCATCCTTGGCTTCACCTGGAAATCCGCACCTACCTTTCCTCTGAACATTTTTGGTTCGCCCGAAGATTAACTTTTGGGTGAAAGGGCAGCTCACTCCCCATGGCTGTTGGTTCTGCACCTGAGAGCTCACCCTGGGTGATCGACCACCAAGTGCCAAACGCATGAAGCCAATGTACCAATGGAAGCAAGTTTATCCAACCTTCCAGTTGGTTGACAGAGTTGCTGAAGGAACTCAGCAGGTCACATGACATCCACAGGCCCAAATGGTCCAATGACGTTTTGGGTCGAAGGTTGTTTAAAATTAAATGAACTTGTACATCACGATAACAGGCCCTCGAGCCCGTCGTGCCCAATTACACCCAAATTAACCTACAACCCTGGTACTTTTTTAAAAGGTGGGAGGAAACGGGAGCATCCAGAGGAAACCCACGAAGACACGGGGAGAACTTATAAACTCCCTACAGACAGCACCGATTCGAACATTGGGCTAACCGTGCCGCCCTTCCAGTTGGGGAAGCTGATTCTATTGGCCAGTTTTGAGCCCACCCAGATTTATTTTGTATATAATACTCCACAGATGAATTTTCCTTAATTTGGAGTTGAGGAGGGAGTTGCCAGTGTTAGTCAGGCAGGCGAGGAAATGGATTGGCAGGGTGAGGGAAAGAAGGGGCGATGGTTAAAACTTTCTAACAAGGCCCAGAAAGGGATAACCAAAATTACTGTGCCTTGCCTGTTAATATTTTACATAGATTAAATAATTGTACAATAACTTCTTTGTAATAAACTGGCTTGTAGCTTGAGTTCTTTTGTTTAGTAAACTCAGTAATAAATATTCACAAGGCAGGCTATAGGTTCACTTGAATGATATACAAGAAAATTTCTCAGTGGGATCTAATTTTCTCATAGAACCATTGAACGTTACAGGCCCTTTGCCCCTTCTAGTCTATGCCAAACAATTTTTCTGCCTAGTCCGCCTGACCTTCACCCAGTCCATACCCCCTCCATCCATGTCCCTGTCTAAATTCTTCTTGAATATTAAAATTGAGCCTGCATTCACCACTTCACCTGGCAGCTCATTCCACACCCCCACCGCTCTCTGTGTGAAGAAGTTCTCCTTAAACCTTTCACTCTTAACCCGTGTCCTTTGGTTTGCATCTCACCTACCCATAGCTTGAGAATCCCTCTGAAGGGAATCACTGCACTTGCCTCAATATTTCACACTGCGGTGGATTTTGGCTGTTGTTTGTTTCTGGGACAAAGCCATCAACAAAAAACACTTGCCCTTACTGCCGCTACAAAGCGTTAGTCTGCAGATGCAAGAAGGCAAATGGGATGTTGACCGGCTTGGCTGGAGGGATTGAATTTAAGCAGAGATGTTTGGCTGTGCAGGAGACTGGTGGAGAACTGCATGCAGTTCTGGTCTCCTTCCTTTAGACAGTGCGGACACTGGGCAGCAGAGAAATGGGCCCTTCTTTCTGTGCTAGCTATCAAGCATCAACCTGCACATCATCTCTGGTGTCCCCAATTCTGCCACCCGCCCAGATGGTAGGCAATTTACCGTAGCCAACAAATTCGCCTTTGGAAACCCATGCGTTCACTGGGAGGTCATGCAAACTCTACATAGACAGCGGGCCCATTGCATTATAATAGCGTTAGGCTAACCGTACCGACCTTCCATATGGGGAAGTTGATTTTATGGGCCAGTTTTGAGGCCAGCGAGATTTATTTTGTACATACACTCCACAAATGAGTTTTTGTGCATTTGGAGTTGTGTCGCGGATGGGCTGCACGTCATTGCTGGTGAAGGTATTCATGTTCCCGCTCATTAGAGGTTACTGCAGAGTTGGTGTTCCATTTGTCCCTACCCTATCTCAGAGAAAGGTCAGAGTCCTGGAATGGCAAAGTGTCAAGGACTTGTGAACCCCATCCAGATTTCCCATGGTTAACCCACTGCTGAGGCAGGTTACAGGTGTTGGCCCCAATCAGTGCCACACAAGGTTTTATAAGGTCGCTGCTGTCATAGCCATGAGACATTAAAATGGAGTCTGGTTCCCTGCCCTTGGGAGTACTTAAATCAATCCCCCGCACCATCAGAAAAAGGATTGTGTTGTCAACGATTCTCCCTCCGTACACTCTCTGACTAAATAAATGACACAAATTCTCATGTCACTGATTAATCTTCAGTTTAGGTGATGGGACATGTTCAAGTTGAATGTGTTTGCCAACTGGGTAAAATCTCTCCAGAAGCAGGACAGGTTGATGGCATAGATCAGATGTAAATAGGTCCAAGCTTCATGTTGGGACGGAAACAGTCAACTGTTCCAGCTGATGTGAAGCATTCCACGGCACAATTTTGAAGAGTATGTTCTCTCTCGAGCCCCAGGAACTGTTCACCTCTCAAAAAAAAACCATTGGTCAAGCAAGTCAACATTCAGGACAGAAAAAGACTCCAGTGTTGTTAAATCAGCCTGCAACATCACAGACTTCATCAAGGACATCTCAAGATTTAATTTATTGTTATTGTAATAAAAGTGTCATATTAAAAGAAATTGCTCTGCCTGCTCTAAGGCAGATAGATTTTACACCACCAGAAATTGCTGAAAATCTCCTACAGTCAGAAAGTCCTCAGAATCACCAAGTGTCTGTAGATTTGCCTCCAGCTCTTCTGCAGCCTCTGCAACCACCCAGAGTCCAGTCCAAACCTGAGCTCCAGATCATTACCTCCAATGTGGTGTTGGACCCCTCAGCACCTTTGGCGCACCCCCTCGCATCCCGGTTCTGATACCTGGATACCCTTTCAGCCAGTTTTGAGTTATGTTCCAGCAGTCCACAGCCCGGCACGAGCCCCCCGATGGCAGCCCCCAGCCTCTGTGGGCTCCACGCATTGAGTTGCCAGCAGCCCGCCACTTGGCTGGGTCTTTCAGCCGCAGAGCCCTCTCGCTGTGGTCACTGCCCCATTGGGTTATCTCCTCCGCTTCCCTTTCTCAGACAGGAGATGGTCTCGCCGTTTTCTGGTACCCTGCGCCGGTCCTCTGTTCCCCTGGAGTCAGCAACCCATCGTGGCCGCTGCCAATTATAGGAGTTGCGATCTTGAGCTCAGACCCTGTGGTCATGGGATTTTAAATAAGACACTGTCGGCTCCTTTAACGGGCTGTTCAAAGCTTGAGCAGTCGACTTGGTAGTTAGACTCCACTGGAGAACTGTTTCTCCACTCGCCGTTACCGCAGCCCCAGCAGGGACACCATCTACAAAAGGCGGCATCTTAAGAAAGTAGCCTCTGTCCTCAGGGACCCCTCCCCCACCCCAGCCATGTCCTCTTCACTCTGCTACCATCAGGAAAAAGGTACTGGAGACTGAAGACGAGCACTCTGCGGCACAAGGACAGCTTCTTCCCCTCCGCCATCAGATTCCTGAATGAACACTGCTGAACTCTAATAGCCTGAACACACCTGGAACTGTCTGATCTCGGAAGCTAAGCAGGCTCAGGCCTGGCCAGTACCTGGAGGGGAGACCAACTATGATCACCAGGTGCAGTAAGTTTCAGTGAGGGGCGCTGGACAAAATGGCAACTCTCTGCCTTATGGTAGACAAAAGTTAATTTCATGAATGTTACGAGTATTTTCATTTATTTTGTAAGGTGGTTTATATAAATGTCTGCCCTGTGACACTGCCACAAAACAACAAATTTCGTGACGTGTTCAGACAATAAATTTTGGTCCTGGAAACAGTTGGGGAGTTGGAATTAATGAAAGTGTGGCTATAATCCAGAACTCTGTCTGCAAGAGTGACAATAAACTCTGATTCTGTTTGCTGGCCGTGATCTTTGCTAGTTGATTGTGGGACCGGGTCGTGCCCTGACTGGCTGCCACCGCAACTTGTGGCGAGACCAGGAGTACCTCAGGGGCTCGGGGACAGCTGAAGAAAGGCACCCCAGCACTGCCAGGCAACATCCTCTCTGTGAGGTTACGAGGCAGACTCCCAGAGTTTTAAATGGCCGGGGACTATCCTCCGGGGAAACAGTTCCAAAAGTACTCGGAAAATTCCTCTCTGAACTTCCCTTCCCCATAGGTATTCCAAAAAAAAAAATTGGGAAGCTCAGGGATTTTTTTTTGGAAGTCATTACCCACAAAGAAATTTGATAAAAGTTATCAAAGGCTTTGTTTATTTTAAATAACAGGCCCAAATATACCCATGTGACCAGTTAATCTTCAACCTCCTGGGCGTCCAGAATGTGGGAGGAAAGTGGAGCACCCAGAGGCGACCCACGGGGACAACGCACATCTCCTTACAGATGAGATGGTGGCGATCTTGCACCTGGTTTGCTGGCGTTAAAAATAGCATTGTGCTAACCGTGCTGTCATTTTTGAGGGAGTGAACGGTGAGGTGACAGGACCAAGACCAAGGAAATTATGAATAATCTTTACAAACTGGGCCATGTTTCTGGATGCCACAATTCAGGAAGAACTTGGAGCGGGTGCAGAAGAGATTTACTGAAATGATTCCGGGGTGAAGTCTGTAAACAAAAGAAGATGGCATTAATGCAGCAAAAACTCCAGCAATATCAGAACATTATAAATTAAAATCAGTGAAATAAGTTAAGTTCATTGTCATCTCATTGTACAAGTGCAACCCAATGAAACATCCTTCTCAGATCCTCGGTACAAAACATGCAGACACACAATCAGACATAACACACTTACTGATACATGCAAGACAAGTATTCATATATACAAATAAATAAATAGGTAATTTTTCATGAAATTGAGAGTCAAGGATGGTCAGTGTGAGCAGTTCCTTTGCCCAGGGAAGAAGCTGTTCCTCAGCCTGGTGGTGCTGGCTCAGATACTCCTGTATCTCTTCCCCAACAGGAGCAGCTGAAAGATGCTGTGTGCAGGGAAGAAGGGTCTTGAATGATTTTGCGTGCCCTCTTCAAACAATGATCCCGGTAGATCATGTCAATGGAAGGGAGGGAGACTCCAGTGATCCTCTCTGGTCCTGCGGATTGGCCTCCAATCCATTTCTCTGCAGTAGCTGTGATGTAGCCTGGCCAGGACGCTCTCAACAGAACTCCTGTGGAAGGTTGACATAATGGTGGCCAGTAGCCTTGCCCGCTTTGGTCTTCTCAGGAAGTCCAGTTGCCGTTGAGCCTTCCTGACAAGTGAGAATCAAAGGCTTGTTGATCCAAACCAAGGCTTTTATTAACTAGAAGACTGGAGCATATCACATGTAGGTCGACCAGTCCAGAATGATCTGGATCTGGATAGGAGCAACCCTTTAAGACCTACCAGTAGGCGTGGCTATGCTTTCAGTCAATCACCACCATCCTACACCATAATATATACATATACACATTGGTGATAGCATCTGTCCTATCACAGTGAGGAGATGTGAACTCCAAGGAACTTGGTACTCCCCACTGCAAAGTTGTTGATGTGTAGTGGAGGGCGGTCGTTCCTGGTCCCCCTGAAATCCAGGCTAATAATAAAAAAAATAAGATGAATTAGTGAAGGAAAAAGAAAAAACAAAACTATAAGACTTTAAGTGGCAGTAAGAACCCTGTGGTTGCGGTCAAATTTTCTCCTCTCTATAGAGATGAAGATACAGTTCAAAGTTGGCACTTCGATTCTCTAAGCGGTTACTGTTCCTTTGTAAAAGATTTTTATTGCTTTTAACATAATAATCCTACATACAAAGTCTACTAATACAACAAAAAGCAGGTCCTATCATATACATATTACAAATCGATATAAATGTAATTTTAAAAATTCCATCCATATTTGTTCATTTAACATTATTTCTTAAAAATAATTCTGGATAGAAAACCAATTGGTCAACCAACCCTTGGTCAAAACACAGATGTGAGTGGAAAAAGGTTGAAAACCATTGTTTTAATCGTCCCTAATTGACTCATTATGTGCACGGTTTCAGAACTCCAAGGGAAATGGGCCAATGACAATTTTTCTCAAGCAAAATATCTCAGTAACAACTGGGTCCAGAGTGGTGATTCTCAACCTTCCCTTCCCACCCACAGACCACCTTAAGCAATCCCTTACTAATCACAGAGCACCCAATGGCATAGGGAATACTTAATGTGGTATGTGAGTGGAAAGGAAAAGGTTGGAAAAACACTGTGTTAGAGGTACCATTTTTCTGAAAATGCAATAAACCAGAGGTGCAATGGTTTAAACTATATCTTTCAAGGGGCTTTAAGCTGAAGCTCACTTTCTTCCTCCATAGACACTGGGTGACATTCTGAATGTTTGTCGCAATTTCTGGTTTTACTGAAGGCCTAAGATGCAAGTGGAAGTGGTCACATCGTTTTACGTGGGAACATTCGGAGAACAAGTTAACATACTCAGGAGGCCATTCAGCCCACTTCACTGCCAGGTTTGCGAATAATGTAAGTATAGTTACCACATTTGAAAGCTTGGCCATTGACATAAGTTCATGGAGCTGTACTGTCGGGGGCTATGAGTAGGATATTTTCAGAATAAGAATCAACTTTATTGTCATGAACACGTCACGAAGTTCTTTGCTTTGTGGCAGCGTCACAGTGCAAACTTTTCTATATTTGGGGCCACATGGTTGGTGGTTAGTGCCACGCCTTTACAGTACCAGCAGTCAGATCCTGCGCTTTCTGTAAGGAGTTTGTTCTCGTGTCTGCATGGGTGTCCTACAGGGGCTCTGGTTTTCTCCCACATACTGGGGGTTGTAGTTTAATTGGGTGTAAATTGGACAGCACGGATTCATGGACTGAAAGGGCCTGTTACGGTGCTGTATGTTTAAATTTAAAAAAATTAAATTTAAACATTTAATAAAGTACACTTCAAAATAAATAAAAATAGTGTAAGAAAAAGACCAAGTGAGGCAGTGTCTGTGGTTCATTGATCATTCAGGAATCTGATGGCAGCGGCGAAGAAGCTGCCCTTGTGCCGCTGAGTGCTCACCTCCAGGCTCCTGTACCATTTTCCCAATGGTAGCAGAGTGAAGAGGGAAGGGCCTGGGTGGTGGTGGGTGGGGGGAGGGAAGGGGGTGTCCTTGAAGATAGAGGCTCCTTTCTTAAGACAACACCTCTTGTAGACGTCCTCGGTGGAGTGAGGACTGGTGCCCATGATGTCGCAGGCTGAATTAACAAGCCTCTGGATTTTTTTTCCCCCCTGCTCTGGGATTGGCACCTCTGTACCAGACAGAGACGCAACCAGCCAAACCACTCTCCACACGGCACACCCGTAAAAATCTTTGGTGACGTACTGAATCTCCTCACAAAATACAGTTGACGGTGAGCCTTCCTCTCGATGGCGTCGACACGGAGGCTCCGGGGCGGATCCCCGGACCTCCAGGAATTTGAAGTTCTCGTCCTTCTCCACCACTGAGCCCTGGATAAGATCCCCCCCCCCACCCCCCTCCACCCCCCTCCAATGTGTCCAAGCTGAGACTCCCACCCACCCACCCAGGTTTCCCATATCCCCCACTCAACCCTTGAAAGTGGGGGGGGGGGCACCTGCCCAAGTGCCAACCTACTCCGTGCCCTTCGACCCTGCGGCGAATCTCCCCAACCCTGGGCTTTGACCCTTGCAATATATTTCCAGATTACAAACAAAATATAGGATTGCTTTTGGAGAAGATGGGGGGGTTGGGGGGGGGGGGTGGTATGTATCTCTGTGGAGGTTCCAAAGCAATCCTTTTCACACAATCTCTGCCGGCCTGCTCCCTTGGAACAAGCTCTCCATTGTCCTGCCCTCTAATGAAGGCACCTATTTATCTACTCCCTCTGCGGGGGTCTCTGTGCCCCCTTTTGTGTGTCCGTTCCTCGGTCTCGCAGAGTACTTACAGGCTGCTTCCCTCTCACTGGTGTGTGCTCTCAGACATCTGATCTCTCTTCTGCTCCCTCCCTCTCTCTCTGAAATGTATTCTGGGTATTGAGATCACAGACAGGCAAAGAGAGAGAGAGAGAGAGAGGGAGGGAGAGAGAGAGGCGAAACATGGCCGCATCGTAAGTCCCCCTGCAAGGAATCTTTTAAAAAAATATTGATATGCACGTTGCATTTTTTCTCTAAACCAAGAGCGGAGGGAGAAAGAGACAAGTGAGCACATCAAGAATTATTGACCATTAGGTTAAATGAAACCTTTCCAGCGGCTCAGTGCAACCCAGGACGCTTGTAGATAAGAGAGAGAGAGAGAAAAAACCCCGGGCTTAACAATTTAAACAGAGGAAAACAACCCTCCATCGCAAAGTGAAATTTAATGGATAGGAATTATCCCGCGTCCAGTTTCGGAGATCCTTTGGGCACGGGGCAAGGATGGAGCTACGACAGAGCCACATCAGGAGTAAAAGCCAGGTAAAAAAAAAAATAATTAAAAAAAAGCCTTCCTCAAACCCCCCCCCCCCTTCCCCAGTGGATATAAAAGGAGCCGGCGATTCGATTCGCAAAGTCGTTGTTTGCTACAATGTAACGAATTGCAAAGTTAAACATGCGATCGAGAAGGTGGGGGGGGGGGGTTGTTCTTGTTTAGATAAAAAGGGATCGAATAAAGGGCCTTTAATAGGAAGGGGGGGGGGAGCGAGGGAAATTGTAACAAATGTGCGATACAATGTAACGCCTGTAAGCGGCCGGCAACGATGAAAGGCGAGGGAAATTGTATGTTATTGGTAAAGCTCCAGGCCCCTGTTTCTCTGCACATTCCCAACCCCTTCCTAATCTGTTTGGTGCTGCGATTAACCTCCCCACCTCCCTCCTTTTCTTGTCTCCTACCCCTCTTCCCCAAAAAAAAGACCCCCCCCCCTCCTCCTCCTCCCCTCTCTTCGTTTTAAAACCTCCTCCACTATCTCTGACTAGGCCTCACTGCAATATCTGTCTGTCTTGGGAAGTGCGTTCCTTCTTCCTCCCGCTCGCCTGCCAATTATAGAGGCACAGGAGCATTTTGGGTTCAAATGTTGTGTGTTACACATTCAGCAGACTTGGGGGGGGTCCTGTCCTCCCATCACCGAAATCCAGTGTTTACCTGGGCCAGATTTAGTTTGATGTTCAGGCCACATTGCTGATCCTCAACTCTCATGAAAGACGTGAGTTGGATTATTTTTGTTTTGTCCCAGAGTTTGGAGTTCTTTGTTGATTTTTTTTCTCTCTCTTCCCCCCCCCCCCCCACCCTCACCCATATCCCCCCCCCCCCCCCCATGTGCTTTTGTGGGAAGAATTCTGGCCTTGTAAGTTATTTCTAGATTTGGTCAGCTTATGACTCCCAGATACAGGGGATCCAACCTGCCTCTGAAGGTTTCAAGCAGGTCCTTTTTTTTCCCTCTCTCTCTGAGGGTTGAGGGATAGTCTTGAGTCACTTTCAGGTGGCCACAATACCTGGCTGTAAAGCAGCCTTTGTACTCCTATGCGGCTGTCGGGTGGCCACCTGAAGTGGAGAACCCGGTTTACCTATCTAACCCCGTAAGTATAATATCCTGCTCCAAGAATCCTCCATTGCACCTGAAAGCAGCTTGGAGAGGAAGATGGGGTGATTTTTTTCAACAGGGAATGCAAGTCAGGCAGTGCCTGTGGAGAGGGGAAACAGTTAATATTTCGGGTCTAAGAGCTAAGCGGGGAATGCTGGAGAAACCAGGGGGTCGGCAGCAAGAGTTGACGTTTCCGATTGGAGGCCCGCTCTGATGAGGGATCTCCAACCTGAGATGCTCCTCTCTCCGGAGATGCTGTCCGACCCGGTGGGTATTCCGCAGTGACTCCTGCTTTTATTTCGGCTCTCCTGCGCCTGTGGTGCTTTTGACCTGAGACTGTGGTGTGAGGAAGTACTGGCATCACTAGATGACACTGTCAAGGGGGGAGGGGGTAGGGATGAGAGACACCAAAATGACTGTCTATAAAATTTTTGTGCAATGTTTTATAAAAATATCCCTGTCGTTAGCTACAATGACAAAAAAAATTTCCGTAAGCCCAGCTGACACATATCAATATCCCGACGAGGCTAAAACTCGATGTTCATTTACTTTTTGAACCTTCTAATGTGCCACAGTCAGAGGCATTGACGATGATGCTTCAAATCACGTGGCTTCGTCCGTGCGTGCGCTACCAGCACGTGCTGTTGTTTTTGTTATTGCTGGTGTTTTTTTTACAGTCGCTGCTTTTGTCAAATTTTCTGGTGTTTTAGCTACAATGTTGTGGTCTTTAGTATTTGTGATTTGCGAGTAACATTACTAAGGATCTTGTCTGGTCTGGAACAGGAAGAGATCCATTGGGATGGGGCGGGCGGGCAGGTGACACCAACCCTAGTGTCGCCTTTGCGAGGAGTGGGGAGGGATGGGGTGATCAGGACAAGTCAAGGGTAGGCACTTCTTGTCCGCACTTCCGCCCATTTCTAATCGTGGGTCCCCCTCAAGGGTGGCAGGTGGAGGAGGGGGCATAATGCAGCTTCTCCTCCTCTTTCCCCCCCCATCCCCCCCAGGTCTGCTCCCCAATCCATGGTGGGATAGCCAGGAAACCGAGCACCCCAGGGTGGCATGCCACTGCTGCAGGGTCCACCAAGGCAGGACCCATTCGACTGTCAGCGAGAGAGGCTTGGATCATCAGTGCAGACAGAGCTGAGTTAACACCGATCCTCTCTTTGCAGGGCTGCTGGTAGTTTATACTTCTGTTGCGTTTGTGTAGCACCTTAAGGCCCTGCACTTAGCAGTGTCACCAGGCAAAAGTCGAGGGCATTCCACAGAACATGTTTTGAGGCAAGTGGGTGGTCGTGGGGTGAGGGAAATTTGAGAATCATCTTGATGATTTTAGTGGGTTGGGAGAAAGGTAGAGAGGTTTAACATTGAATGTTACACCACGGAATCAGCCCTTCAACCCTCAATGTTGTACTGACCTATACTAACAAAAAAAAGAAACCCTCCCAACCCTGTAACCCTCTATTTTTTCTATCAGTCTCAGAGTCTCTTAAATATCCCTCTTATTTCAGCCTTCCTGGCGTTCTTCCAGGCACCCACAACTCTTTTTTAAAAAATGTATTCCTGATGTCTCACCTCAACTTTTCTCCCTTCACTTTGTACAGATATCCTCTGGTGTTTGCTATTCTGGGATAAAGGATCAGGCTGTCCATCTTATCTATGCCTCTCAGAATCTCTATGAAGTCTCTCCTCCTTCTTTGGTCTAAAGAGGAAAGTCTCAGCTCTGCTAACCTTGCCTCATAAGACTAATTTTCCAATCCAGGACACATCCTGGTAAATCTCTTCACCCTCTCCATAGCTTCCATATCCTTCCTGTAATGAGGTGACCCGAACTGAACACAATACTGTCACTGAAGTCTCACCAGAAATTTGTTACATTTTGGGAAGAAATATCCAGGCTCCAGACCTAGGCGGCTGAAAGCATGGCCACCGGCCACAGAGTAAGGGGTCAGAGAGGCATACGGAGAGGGGGGTTGAGACAACAGTTTAAGGCCTCATTTGACAGTGTGATGTCTGAGTGGGTCGTCGGGACATCTTCCGATGCAGGCAGCGGGAGTTGAGGGTACTTGCAGAGACTGGAATGAGGGAGGTCCGGCAGGAACGCGGTGAACGACAGCGGTGAGGGGCATTGGTCTTAACTCTCGAAACTGACCCCAAGTTTGGGAATGCAAAGCCGAGCATTTGTTGGTAATGGCCAGGATTCCTTAAATAGTTCTGTCTCTCCTTGTTGCAATGCCTCCCCGGTATAGCCAATGGATTTAATTGAAGTTCTGAAGTGAGCTTGTGCCGTGTTGTCTGAAATACACTGCTGGAAAAGAAGATGATGTGGATCATTCAACTTTCCAAAGGAATTTCGACGCAACTTTAAATGGGAGAGAGTTCTAAAAGAAGGGAGAGGGTCATTGGAGGAAACTTCAGAACTGGCATTGGCAAGGTGGGCCCAATGTCCTCCTTTTTGCTGTAAATTCATGTTAGTTACAGGATTATACTTTTCACAATCGCTGGTCTTTCTGTTATAAAGACCCCCCGTGATCAGATTCACTCCCTCAATTAGGCCTCAGTCACCAGGTTTCCAGCTGAAGGGATTGCATGTTGGACGTGTGGGTGTCCATCTTGAAGCTCATTGCTGTTCCACGATTTGGGGGGCATCGAACTCCTCAATGTCTCTCTCCTGGCACTACCTGTGCCTTTGATAGCCTCCACCTTTGCTCCAGATTTCGTGGAGGAAGGATGAGGCTTTTGGAAGGCCATGATTGCCCTGGAGAGAGGGTGCAGAGGATTATGGTGATGTCTCAGCAAAGGGTTCCAACCTGAAGGATTGACTGTTCTCTTTCTCCCTCCCCCCCCCCCCCCCCCCCCCCCCCCACAGCCTGCTGATTTCCACCGGCAAATTGCTTTCTGCTCCAGATTTCAGCACCTGGCGTCTTGTGTCGCTGGGATGTTGCAAGGAGAGGATGGGTTTATGTACATTGGTGCTGAGGAGACTTGCGGGGGTGCCTGATGGAGGTCCGTCTGAGGGGTGTTCATTACGATGGCTGGGGGGAGGTAAAAGTTTTTCCCAGCATGAAGACAAGTAAAGCCAGTAGGCACTGGTTCAGGACAAGGGTTAGACGGGATCAGAGGAAATGGCTCAGGATCCTGCTGCCACAGGAGGCTTGACGTTTCTGAAGTATCTTGGCAGGTGATATACCAGGAGCTGGTAAATGGGATGAGTACTGATGAGGCCTTGAAGGGACAAGAGGGGCAGAAAGGCTGTCCTGAGTTGGATGAGATTGACAGATCTGAAAAAATAATCACCTTAGCTGGAGTTGTTTGGAGTTTTGAACGTGTTCTGGGAATGGGTGAAGCCCCTCACGAGCAATCCACAACACTCAGTGACTCTCTGTTCAGCTCATTCAGCTGGACAAAGTGGGCTTTATTTATACTGGAACCAGATGGGGGATAAGATTTTTTAAATTTTTTTAAAGTGGACCATGCTGTGACTTGAAATAATTTTGAGAAGATCACTTCGATTTTTGTTTCTGAAGTGCGGGAATTGTGAAAGTCGTCATTTTGTCTTACCTGGTGTCCCAGCGAGGTGCTGGTGTTCCCCGCCCTAGTGGCATCACTAGGATTGGTGTCACCCAGTACAGTAACTCTTGGCGTCACACCCCCCCCCCAAATTAGCAATATTTGAAGAAGAAAAAAATATATACAGGTAAGCCCCGTTCTATGGATACTCGAATTGCAAAAATTCACTTGTACGGAGAACCTGTGTTCACTTTTATGAAGAAATTATAAATGGGTTTTTTATTTTACGAAAGTTGCCTCCAGTAATCGTCAGTGGGTCTTTGCTTTACGAACTTTCGGTTTCTCAGGAACGCTCTACCTTTGTAAAGCACAGTATACCTGCAGTTGTAAAAATATAGAATAATATTTGATGAATATCGCTGTAAATTGTTTAAATGAACTAGTTCTTTAGATTATATGAATACCAACAACAAAATTGTTTTGTAAAATCTTTCTACCTTGAATGACAACATTATGAGTAACTGAGTGGAACCTTTTTTAATTTTTCTCTTCTTTTAATTACTATTTCAGTCTCAAAAAAGTTATTGATATCAGTTCACAAATACTAATGACCACAAGATTGTAGCTAAATCACCAGAAAATTTGACAAAAACATCAGCAGCGACGAAAACAACAGCGCGAGCTGGTAGCGCGGGCAGGTAGAACCATGCGATTCGAAGCGTCGTCGTCATTGGGGAATAATGACGGCTCTGACCGGAGCCCATTAGAAGGTTCAAAAAGTAAATTAGAACCAAGTTTTGGCCTCGTAGGGATATTGATACGTGTCAACTGGGCTTACGGAAATTTTTTTTCTTGTTATAACTAACGACAGCGATATTTTTATAAAAGAATAATAAATTTCTGATGAAATACTGCACAAAAAATTTTGTACTCAGTCATTTTCCCCCCTGGTGGTGTCACCCCAAGCGGTCCGCACATCCCCCCCCCCCAACCCAGTGACACCAGTGCACCCCTCTGCATTTGCAGCTCTTTGTTAGTAGGCCTTGAGGTTGGAGAGGGAGTAGTCTGGCTATATGGCCCCTGGAGGTGGTCCCACCTGTGTCCACACAGTGGCAAAGGGATGGGAATTGTGTCGGATTGGGAGTTGATGAGCCAGCTGCTTTGCCCTGTGGTTGGGGCACGGGGGTAGCCCATGCAGACATCGTAAGAATGTACAAACTCCTTAGAGTGCATCGGTTTTATATCTGGGTCACTGGCACCGTAATAGTGTGGTGCTAACCTCTACAATATTAGAAAGTATTTAAAAATTCGACATGGATTACAACCTTTTTTTTTCCACTCACATCCCACTTTACGTAATCCCGATGCCATCGGTGCTCTGTAATTAGTAAGGGATTGCTTAAGGTGGGATGTGGGTGGAAATAAAAAATTTGAAAACCACTGTTTTAATCGTCCCTCACTGACTCGTTATGTGCACGGTTTCACAACTCCAAAGGAAATGGGCCAATGACAATTTTTCTCAAGCAAAATTTTTCAGTAACAACTGGGTCTAGAGGAGTGATTCTCAACCTTCCCTTCCCACTAAGCAATCCCTTATTAATCAGAGCACCAATGGCCTAGGGAATACTTGCAGTGGTATGTGAGTGGAAAGAAAAAGGTTGAGAACCACTGGATCACACAATCTTTTTCTATCTAAAGCTTTATTGCAGGGAGGAATCTGTACCTTGTTTCAGAGTGAGAAAGATAAGCATTAAGTGTCAGGACAGCACTTGACCCTCTTAAGCCACGTTGGCCACCTTCCAGCACATCAGAGAGTACCCTCCCAACTGGTGAACGGTTGCTGGAGGAGATCCAGCCTCCAATCTGCCCTTGCAGCCAGCTGACTGGTCCAGTTGAGTTTCTCGCTAGTGTTGATGATGGGAAATTCAGTGATGGTAACTCCTTGGAATGTTCAGTGGACGTCTCTCCATGGTTAACGATGGTTCCCTCTCACTTGTGAGGTGCGAACTTTACCAGGCTGTGACACCTGTAACAAAGTGAATTGAGGAAAGTTTAGGGGAGATGTCAGGGATAGATTTTTTTTACAGGGAGAGTTGTGGGTGCCTGAGATGGTGGTGGAGGCTGGAACAATAGACATTTTGGAGACTCAGACAGGCACGGGGATGAAAGAAATATAGGGAGTTATGAGATAGGAAGAGTTTATTTTTTGGTATTTATAGGTCGTGGACTGAATGGCCTGTACTGTGCTGTAAAGTTCTATCGTCCGACCTGAATGAGGATGTTGCTAAAAACCTTTCCACTTGTGCTTGTATCTGAGGATCTAAACAACTTGCTCTCATCAATAAACACTGGACTGCGAAGGGGTGGGCATCGATGAAGCAATGGGAGGTGTTTGGGGACAGGACGTTGTCTAATGCCCTGGGCTTGGGGTGGTTTAGCTCCAACAACCTCAGTTTGGGGTGTGATTCTAATGAGGGGAGAGCTGGTCCTCTCACCAGATCAAACGCCGCCTTGACATCACCTTGTCATGAGTTCAGCTCCACGTTTGGACCGACCCTCTGGTGAGTGCTGGACCGAGAGGTCCTGGTAAAATCTAAACTGTGGCTTCAGTGAGCAAAACAAAAAAGCCAATCTGCTCCCAGAGGAACTCAGCGGATCAAACAGCATCAGTGGGAGAAGGATAATGTTCTGTGTTTCATCAGGGCATTGGAGAGGAAGGTGTTGGTGAATGAGTTCCACTGGTCAAGCAGCTTCAAAGGTTGAAGTAAGAACACAGCAGGTCAAACAGTGTCCTTAATGCAGGAAAGATAAAGATACAGAACCGACGTTTTGGGCTTGAGTCCATCATCAAGGTATGGGCAAAATGTAGGTAGGTATCCAAACAGAATAGTGGTGGGGGGAAGGAACATGGTCCCGCAGATAGGAGGTAATAAGTGGATAGGGTAGGAAGGCCACACTGGCAGACAGGGGGAGGGGGGGGTATGGCTCTGTGAATAGAGAGGGAAGGGGGTGGGAAGGTGGAGGAAAGAGGGGAGAGTAGCTAGCAGAAACCTGTTAATGCCATTTAGTTGGGGAATCCCCAAATGGAAAATTAGGTGCTGCTCCTCCAATTTACGGGTGGTTTTGCTGGGAACGTACAGCACGGTAACAGGTCCTTCTGTCCATGAGCAGCCTTGCTGCCTAAATACCCCCTATTAACCTACAACCCTGTACATTTTGAAGGGTGGGTAGAAACCGGAACATCCAGGGGAAACCCACGTCTCCTTACAGGCAGTTCCGAATTCGAACCTCAGCCTCTGGCGCTGCCATAGCGTGGTGCTAACTGTTGTGCCCTTAAAACCGGTGCAAGGGTTTTGCTGGAGGGAGCTGGGAAAGGGTCTGTCCTTGGAAAGAAACTGTCCTTGAATCTGAAGGTTTTCTGTTTGATGGATTGGGAGGGGGGGGTTTGGTGGTGAGGAGAGAGTGTGTCTTGGGCGGCACACAGGGCCTTACATACATACTTTGGCTGCTTTCTTGAGAGAGCGGGAGGTGCAAATGGGATCGATGGCCGATTTTTGTATCCAAGGAGTTGTGTGGCAGGATCGATGGAAGAACGTCCTCCCCACATCCATCCTGTCCAGAATCCTCAGGACATTATATTTTTTCAATTAAGTCTCTTCCCTTTTCAACAAGCCCCAGCCTGTTGAATGTGTCCTCAAGGTTAGTCGCCCAGTCTTGATCTTTTTTTTTGTTGTTCAGAAACATTTGAATTACTTCCAGTGGCGTTTGCCTTCCTTAAATAAAGATGAGTTGACTGTGTGGGGACCTCCGGTTTTGGGATTCCACTGCCCTGTGTAACCTTGGATTCGCTATTAGCGGAAGTGGTCAGTGCAAAGCTATTCAAGCACCAGGGACCCAGATTCGTGTCTGGCTCTGCCCGTGAGGAGTTTGTACGTGTCTGTGTGGGTTTCCTCCGTGGACTCTGGTTTCCTCCCACCCTTCAGAATGAACGGGGTTGTAGGTTAATGGATGGGCACGGCCGTAAGGGCCTGTTGCCGGGCTGTATCCCTGAAATTTATATATAGAGATAAAATTACCCCTTGCCTTCAGCTGGGGCGATGACGGCTCCTCTCTCACGTGGTCACTGATGTTCGCCATAGGGCCTCCTCCCGCCCAGATTCCATGCTGAGTGTCTCCGGGTGAACCCGGCTTGGTTGTCCTAGAAGCCCCACGACCACCATGTGCAGGGGAGACTGACACGCTGGCCTTATTCTGGGAGGGAAGAAGAAATATCCCTGCTGTCTCCCATAGCTTGGGGAAATGCAGGATTGTTGAGTGAACCAAGGGAAACCGGAGGCAGGTGTGGAAAGGGGGAGCATCTGCGGAGAGAAATAGTCCGTCATGGTTGTGGGTCAGGACCCTGTATCGAGAACTATTTATAATTCATGGATGTTGCTGGGCCTGCTGTATCTCACCGAGCCTGTGGGGAGTTGGCCAACCTGGTATAAATGACTGCCATTGACTTAACACACTTAAGAGTATTGTGTTCAGTTCTGGTCACCTCATTATATGAAAGATGTGGAAGCTATGGAGAGGGTGCAGAGGAGATTTACCAGGAAGTTGCCTGGATTGGAAAATATGTCTTATGAGGCCAGGTTAGCAGAGCTGGGACTTTCCTCTCTGGATGAAAGGAGCCTTGATAGACAGACAGCTAGTGCCTTTTTCCCAGGGTGGGAATAGCAAACACCAGGGAACATCTATACAAAATGAAAGGAAGACACTTAGGGGAGACATCAGGGCTAAGTGTTTTAGACCAAGAGTTGTGGGTGCCTGGAATGCCTTGCTAGGGATGGTGATGGAGGCTGGAACATTAGGGACATTTAAGAGACACTTAGAGAGGCACACGGATGAAAGAAAAAAACGTTACAAGGTAGGAAAGGTTTAGTATTTTTTTTGATAGGTACAGCATGGTTGGCCTAGCGATTAGCACAATGCCTTTACAGAACCAGTGATCGGGACTGGAATTCGAATCCGGCGCAGTCTGCAAGGAGTTTGTACATTCTCCCCTTGGCTTTTCCCTAGGGACTCTGGTTTCCTCCTACCGTTCCAAATGTACGGGGAGTTGTAGGTTAATTGGGTCTAAATTGGACCCTTGGGCCAAAATGGCCTGTTACTGTGCTGTATATCTAATTTTCTAAAAGATTCTAAATATGAAGGTCATCACAACATCAAGGGTCAAAGGGCTGTAGTGTGTAGTGGTTATTATGTCCTATGAGCGTACAGCACCCTCTAGTCCCTGCTTTGTTCCAGGGAATTTCCCCAACTTGACTGCTGAGGTTGCTGCTGTGCTTCTGCCACTCGGTGGGTAGACTGCTTCTCCTACCATTTTGGTAATGTTTCCGCCCCCCCCCCCCCCCACAAAGGAGCCAAGTAGGGGGCTGTTGCTCTGGGTCGGTTATCTGCTGCCCGCACAAGGGGGCAAGATCCTGCCTCATGGGGCTGTGAAGAGTCAGCTGATGTGGGCGGACCTCCTTCCCAAGAGGACCACCACTTGAAACGATGGCTGTGTGGTCGGCGTGACCTGTGGTGACTCCGTATTCCCCTCCCCCCCCACCCCCAGGAGGTGTTTCCAGGTGGACAGTGGGCTGGAATGCGATCTCCATCAGACGGACAGTGAGCGTGGAAGCTGCATCTCACCTTTAATGACATAAATTGACGTTAATGTTTCTTGGAGCACAGTTTGCGGTCCCACTTGTTCACGATTCAGGCTCCCTGTCACACTCGCCCAGTGGATGCACACCCATTTAATCTTGCCCCTTCCCCCATGCACCTATTTCTCTCCCCCCCCATTTCTCTGCCCCTCCCCTCTCTGGTTCCCTATCCCTCCTCTCTCCTACCTCAGCTCCCTGCTCCAGTGCAGGCGCGGCTCCCTGCTCCAGTGCAGGCGCGGCTCCCTGCTCCAGTGCAGGCGCGGCTCCCTGCTCCAGTGCAGGCGCGGCTCCCTGCTCCAGTGCAGGCGCGGCTCCCTGCTCCAGTGCAGGCGCGGCTCCCTGCTCCAGTGCAGGCGCGGCTCCCTGCTCCAGTGCAGGCGCGGCTCCCTGCTCCAGTGCAGGCGCGGCTCCCTGCTCCAGTGCAGGCGCGGCTCCCTGCTCCAGTGCAGGCGCGGCTCCCTGCTCCAGTGCAGGCGCGGCTCCCTGCTCCAGTGCAGGCGCGGCTCCCTGCTCCAGTGCAGGCGCGGCTCCCTGCTCCAGTGCAGGCGCGGCTCCCTGCTCCAGTGCAGGCGCGGCTCCCTGCTCCAGTGCAGGCGCGGCTCCCTGCTCCAGTGCAGGCGCGGCTCCCTGCTCCAGTGCAGGCGCGGCTCCCTGCTCCAGTGCAGGCGCGGCTCCCTGCTCCAGTGCAGGCGCGGCTCCCTGCTCCAGTGCAGGCGCGGCTCCCTGCTCCAGTGCAGGCGCGGCTCCCTGCTCCAGTGCACCGCGCAGAGCTCCCCCACTTCTGCCGGTCGATGGTCAGTTGGATTTGACTGCATGCTGGGGTCGCTAAGTGGGAGTGGGGCAGGAAGCATCTCTGGAGAGGAAATCGAGCCTTGATGGAAGGTCTTTAACCCTCAGAGGTTCTGTTTCCCTCTTGCTGGACATGCTGAGTGCTTGGCACATTCTGTTCCCTTTACCTGGGGTTCACTAATGGAGAGCAAGTGGAAGGTTGAGAATAAGTAGATGGTTCTATCGGTTTGGGAATCCGCCAGAAACGTTAAATTATGAAACCAGACTTGGCATCAGAACAAATCTAATTGGTGGAGGGAGGGTTGTGGGGGCATTAGGGTAACTGCAGTGGTGGGGTGGGGGGCACAAACTGCTGTTCGGGAACTCGATCGGCGGAGGGGTAGGGTCAAGGGTGCCATACCTGCCATGGACCTCCTCTGTCCACTGCCGTCACACTCCTCCCCTCCACCCACCCCATCCCGGCGTACCAGACATACGCGTGTGCAGACGAAACCACGAGAATCACTACGATGTCACCCGGTGACGCTAGTGCTGTGGGTGGGTGGGGGTGGCACATGACTCATTTGGGAAGGATGGGGTGGCATGGCCTGTGAATGCCACCACTTCCCCCCTTGATGCCGGCCCTGTACGAAATTCCCACACCAAAGACTTATCCGGTGGGGGGCAGGGGTGTCCGGAGTGACCCTGTAGCTTTCTCCGGTTTCCTCCCACATCCCAAAACCAGGACAAGCAGTTAATTGGCCAGTGTGCAGGGGCTCCCCTACTTGCGATGGCCCGACGTGTGACTTTTTCGACGTTACAATGGTTCAAATCCATACTTTCAATTTCAAAGTCCGATCTGTTCCCATGGATGCGGTGCACTATTCTCTTGCGATGCTAGGCATCACACGAAAGAATCGTACAGCACACTTCAAACCTTCTTCATGTCTAGTGTGCTTTCAGCTGTGAACGTTAACGGTTTTTTTTTTCCAGTGTGGAATAAAGGTATTCGAAATTGTGAAAAGTGGTAGGTACAGTGTTCTTTTTCGACGTGCTGGGTTTGCTGTTTTGTAACCCCATCGTAAGTTAAAGCTGTTGGTGGCAAAAGTGGGTGGTCAATGGACCCTGTGTCTGCATGGCTGTGGGCTGTACTCATTGGAGTTTGGAAGAATGAGGGGACAATTTCATGTCCCATAACGAAAGGGAGAGAGGTTGTTTCCACTTGGAAACGTGGGGACCCAGCCTCAAGATTTGAGGAGGGGTGGGGTGGGTAGAGTTAAGACAAAGTTGAGGAGGAGCTACTTCTGTCAGTGAGGTGTGAATCTGTGGAATTCTCTGCCCAAGGAAGCAGTTGAGGCTGCCTCAATAAATGTTTTTTTAAGACACAGTTAGATTTTTGAGGGATTGAGGGTGTTGGGGAATGGACCAGTAAACTGAGTCCACAATCACATCGGCCATGATTGTATTGAATGGAGGAACAGGCACAATGGGCCAGATGGCTCTTGATGTTCCGACGGTGTGTGTGAGAGAGAAAATGAGTTGAAAGAGCAATGGGAGAATCCTTGGGGGGGTTATGAGACTCTGCTGGGCACGACATGGGCTGAATGGCTCCTACTTTGTAGTACAGCAGTGGTTCTCAACCGTTTTTCTTCCCACTCACATCCCATGTTAAGTAATCCTTGTGCCATCGGTGCTCTATGATTAGTAAGAGATTGCTTAACGCGGGATGTGAGTGGGAAGGTTAAGAATCACTGCTCTGGGCCCAATTTTTACTGAAATATTTTGCTGGAGAAAAATTGTCACTGGCCCATTTCCTTTGGAGTTCTGAGACCATGCACATAATGAATTAGGGACGATTAAACCAGTGGTTTTCAAACTTTTTCTTTCCACCCACATCCCACCTTAAGCAATCCCTTACTAATCACAGAGCACTGATGGTATAGGGATTACTTAAAGTGGGACGTGAGTGGAAAGAAAAAGGTTGAGAACCACCGTTTTACAGTGTAAGTTGTGAAGTTATTTTAAATATTGTGGGGTTGTAATTTGAATCCTGCTGTCTGAAAGAACAGCGCAAGCAAGTTGGCTTGGAACCTTCTGGAGGGAGTTGGATAAATAATCCATTGGGCCTCCTGACTTGAGGAAGGATATACTGGCCTTGGAGGTGGTGCAGAGGAGGTTCACCAGGTTGATTCCAGAGATGAGGGGATTGGCTTATGAGGAGATTGGGTCATCTGGGACTGTACTCGCTATAATTTAGAGGGTATACAATCCAGTGATCAATTGGGGGATCAGAGGTGGAGAGGGTGAGCAAATTTAAGTTCTTGGGAGTCACTATCCCGGAGGATATTTCCTGGATCCAACATAAGAATGGCATCGTGAAGAAAGCGCATCAGCACGTTTACTTCCTCAGGAGTTTGCAGAGGTTTGGTTTGACGTCGGAAACCCTGGCAGATTTCTACATAGGTGTGGTGGAAAGTGCGCTGACCAGCTGCATCAAGGTCTGGTAGGGGGACACCAACGCCTCTGAGCGTAAAGCCCTTCAAAAGGTAGTGGACACAGCTCAGGACAATCACAGGCAAAACCCTCCCCACCATCGAGAACATCTACAACGAACGCTGCCATTGAAGAGCAGCAGCAATCATCAAGGACCCTCACCACCCAGCACACACTCTGTTCTCGCTGCTGCCATCAGGAAAGAGGTAATGGGGCTGCAAGACTCACACTCAGGAACAGCTCCTCTCCCTTCACCGTCGGACTCCTCAACGACAAACTCAGGACTTATTTCAGGACTCTTAATTTCTGAACTTATTAGATTTTTTTTTAACTTCCCTCTGTATTGCACAGTTTGTTTACCTTTCTTTAATGTTTACATGTGCACATTGAATCAGGTTTTTTTTTGCACTACCAATTAGTGGTAATTCTGCCTGGCCCGCAGGAAATGGAATCTCAGGGTTGCATGTCACGTATGTACTCTGACAATAAATCTGAGTATTTGAGGACATGCCAAATTTCCTTAAATTTCAGAGGTTCCAGGATGGGTTGGCAGAGGCAGCTCTGGACACTGCCTTGGCCAAATTGGGACCATTGCAGGGCCTCACTCTGTGCGGCTGAAATCTTTCCTTTCAGGTCGATGGTCAGGAATTAAAGGGCATTTAAATCAAAGAAAATTGAAAGCGAGCAGATGCTGTGGATCACCTTGTCCACGTAGACACTCAGGTTGCTTCTCTTGCTCCATATCATGAGATTTTCCACCTCCTCTCTGTTCTGATGAGGCCAACTCATCTACAACAGGACCATCGATCTATCTGGACTTGGTAGCATGCCTCTGTTTTTACGCTAACTAGAACTGTGAATATTATTTTCTGTCTCTAATTTATACTTTCTGTTTACTTGCGTAGCTGCTGCAGACTAGAGGTTCAGGGCATCGCGCATTGCGTTGGGGTACGCAGCCGACGAGCTCTCCTTTTCTCGCCCTGTTTAGCGAGAGCTGGACAATTGCACCCATCCTCGGGGCCCTCGCCTCAGCCCACATCGGGAGCCATGTGTGGCACCTGGTTTGGGGACCATTGAGGCCTGGAACCTGCATACTGTGCTTTGGACCCAAGGCAGATGGCGCATTTACCTGCTCTTTTCCCTCGGGAAGCTGGGACCTGCTGTGCAGACTGGCAGACAATCCCCTCTCCCACGACCCACTGGATGGTGCAGTGCGCGTGTGACTCAATGTCCTCTGCTTTGGTTCCCGTCATCTTTGATCCTGTATCGGCCCCAGCAGACTGTAGTCATTCTGTAAAACCTAAAGCAATAAAAATCTCACAGTGGGAACCTACAATTAAGAAAATGTTGTACTGTTTGTCAAGGTATAAGAACAGGGATGTGATGGTGAGACTCTATTAAGCACTGGTGAGACCTCACATGGAGTACGATGTACAGATTTTGGGCACTGTCTTTGAGAAAAGACCTGCTGACATTGGAGAGGGTTCATAGAAGAATGATACCAGGAATGAAAGGGTTAGCAGATGAGGAACGATTGTCGTCTCTTGGACTGCACTCGTTGGAGTATAGAAGGATAAGGGGGGACCTCGTGGAGGAATTTTGAATGCTGAAAGGCCTGGACAGAGTCGATGCAGTGAGGATGTTTCCCAGGATAGGGGAGTCTAGGACAAGAAGGCACAACTTCAGCCTAAAAGGGCGTCAATTTAAAACCACTGAAAGATTTCTTTAGCCAGAGGGTCGTGAGTCTGTGGAGCCACAGGCAGCCGTGAAAGCGAGGTGAAGATTGGCAGGTATTTGATTCATCAGGGGGATATGGGGAGAAGGCCGGGGAGTGGGGCTGAGTGGGAGAATGGATCAGGTCATGATAGAATGGCGGGGCAGACCGATGGGCCTACCAGACCAGCTCCTGAAAGCCTTCCCCAATATTTTTCTTTTTCCCCTTTGCTCCCTCCCATCCTGTCCCTGAGGCCAGATGAGCTCCTGATAATTGTATGGCCTCGCTGGCCTGCGTGGAATTAGGCAGACGGTATCGGAGTCCGTGACCTACTTTTGGGCCCTGTTGAACGGTGCACTGTGGGTTGCTTTAATAACAGGCAAAAATCATTTACTGAAATTAAGAGCCTTTAAAATGCACTGGGATGTGAAACGGGGATGTTTCTGTCACATTAGTCTGTGTTGCTGTGAACTATTCAGTCAACAGTACCAGTGGGTGTGAGACATATCCGTCTTGAGGAAAACACTGCAGTATAATGTATTTTGCTGACTGAATTTAGGTTGTGTTTGGAGAGCTCTGTCTGATTTCCACTGCTTCTGAGGTCCCAATTTGTGGATCATCTTCTTTGGCTCAAGGACTCAGCAGGCCGGGCAGCATCCGTGGGGGGAGAGATGATCATTTGGGGTCGGGACCTTTTTTTTGAGACACTCTGTCCCCCCCGTTCCCCCCCCTCAGCTTAAACCTGCCTCGTTATCCAAGTTCTTCAGCCCACGTGTGGCACCAGGTGGATTGTGTTTGGTCCTCCTGAGAAGGCACGCTTGGCGAGGCGTTATGCGCAATGCTGTTACAGCGCCAGCGACTGCGGTTCGAAATCCTGCGTTGTCTATAAGGAATTTGTACGTTCTCTCCTCCGGGGTTGGGGATGCTTAGGTTTCCTCTCACCATTCAAAGACGGACAGGGGTGGGGGTTTGTAGGTCATCTGGGTGTAATTGGGCAGCATGGGCCTGTAACCATGCCGTATGTCTACATTTTAAAAAAAATACAGCGCCCTCCTATCTGTGGTTTCGCTTTCCGTGGCTTCAGTAACCATGGTCTGAAAATATTAAATGGAAAATTCCAGAAATAAACAATTCGGAGGCTTTAAATTGTGCACCATTCTGAGTAGCATGATGAAATCTCACGCTATCCTGCCTTTGATGTGAACCATCCCCCTTTCCAGCTCTATACACTGTGCCTGCCCATTGGTTACTAAGTAGCCATCTTGGTTATCTGATCAACTGTCGTGGTATCGCAGGGCTTGTGGTCAAGTGACCCTTTTTAAAAAAAAAATTATAATTGTTATATTTTATTATTAGTTGTTGTTGATATCTTATTGTGTCTAATTTATAAAATAAACTTTATCGTAGGTGTGTACGTACAGGAAAAAAACATAGTGTATATGGGGCTCGGTGCTATCCACAGTTTCAGGCATCTACCAGGCGGTGGGGTTCTTGGAACACATCCCCCGCGGATGGGGGGGGTGGGGAGGACCTACTGTATAACAATTTTAAAAAGGTGTGTGCACGAAGTGAGAGATAGTGTTCTCAGCCCGTCATGAGGGCAATGGCCATCGTCACCCTCATGTGGGCCCTGTTAAAGTTTAGCTACATCTGTTGTCTCTGGGGGCCACTGCTGTCCCCACAGGGCCAGCTTGGGGCACGAATCGAAACAGCTGATCCCTCCCTTCATGGAAACCTTTAATCGCGAAGGCAATCACCGGTTGAGGAACAGAGCAAGGTGACAGGAACTGCAGCAGCTTCCTCGCCAGTGCCGGCTAATTTCTTCAGGCCAATCCGAGGCACAGGATATTTATATGCGAATCGCTTCATCAAGGCAGTGAGATACCAATCCTGACCGAGAAATCCGATGCTCGTTTCCTTTCCAGTTGGTTGCGTGCGGTATTTGGTTGAGCTTCGCAAGGTGTGAGTGTGGAGCACATGCTGCACCGCTCTGAGAATGCAGCTCCACACCTTGTCACAATTGCAAAAGCTGTGGGCGCTGGAAATCCAAAATTAAATTTGGGAGCCTTCGGCAGCTACTCTGGGGAAGAGAAGTGAAGACACTTCTTTGAAGCATGGTTAGCATCACACTGATCCAGTGGCCGGCGTTCGAATCTGTTGCTGCCTGCTAGGACAGGGGTGTGGCTGCAGAGGGTGGAAAAGTGGCACCTTTCTCTCCCCAACCCCCTCCACCCCCAGTCCGAAGCCAATTACCACTCCCCACCCCCTGGTCCGATGCCACCGAAGAATCAGTGCAGCCCGCAGATCAATCATTGACTCACCATCTGGTATGAGACATGGCGCCCTTTTTATGTGCTCGCTCCCCCTAACGTTAGAACCTGGCCACGTCCCTGTGCTAGGACTGTGCACTTTCTTCCCGTGTCCATGTAGGATTTCTCCGGGTGCTCCGGTTTACTCCCACCATTCATTGGTCAATTGGGCGGCCCAGACTCATGGGCCGGAAGGGGCTGTTATCATGCTATTTGTCTAAATTTTAAAAAAATTAACAGGTGAAGAGAGAAAGTTAAAATTTAAGTCATAGATTGGAGGTGGGATAAATTGAGCAATGAGGATCAGAATTGATTGTCGTGAACATGTCATGAAATTCGTTGTTTAGAGGTGCAAATACTGATATCTATTACATTTAAAAATAAATAAATAGCACAAAAAAAAATAGGAGAAGGGGTCTGTGGTTCAGGAATCTGATGGCGGAGGGGAAGGAGCTGTCCCTGTGCCGCTGAGTGCTCGTCTTCAGGCTCCTGTACCTCTTCCCGATGGTAGCAGAGTGAAGAGGCCGTGGCCTGGGTAGTGGTGGTCCTTAAGGATAGAGGCTGCCTTTTTCAAGAACAGCGTGGTGTGTAGCATTAGGAGTTTGTTCTAAGACTGGGTGCTGTGATTTGACAATGGTAAAAGATTTGTCAATACCGTAATAACTCCTTTTACGGTTGCTTGAGACTCACTCAAACTAATACATCTGTATTAAGAATAAACAAAAATACCAGACTATACTTGCACTGAACAACTTCATTTACATGAATTTATAAACCTTAAAGCATTTTATTTTATTTTCAGTCACATTCTTTTAAAACATTTAACCATCGCTGCGTCTGCAGGTTCCTCCCCCTCCATGAAGCCACCCGAAAGACAAACAATAACATTATAGATAATTAACCTCCCCCAAGTTTACAGATAAAGCCTCTGACCGGGGTGACTCTTTACTAAGCAGGGATAAGGAGACTCGAAGAGAGTTGCCCCAATGGGGAGTGGCATTCACCAGCTCTTCATCCTGGTCGACGCCATCGCTGCTTCACACAACTTTATTCAAACAGCTGCTATGAGCAAAGCCCGACCAAGGCACTCGCTAGCTGAATAATTGCTCCCATCTTCACCAACGGTGTATGTTGTTACTTCAAAGAACATTTACTTTTACAATTTGAAACAGTTATTTAAATTTTAGTTTATTTTTATTTATCTATTTATTTATTTGTTTGTTTTCCTTGGTGTTTTTGCCAGTTGCTTGAAATTGCCCTTTGCTTGAATTCCGGATACCAGGGGTTTTTACAGTATGTGAATTTCTTCTGGAGCTCGTTACACGGAACTTAACGTATGTGCTTGGTTGGTAAACGGCTACAGCCTGGTTAACTGTAGAAGTCATATTTCAGCAAGATCTTTTCTGCGCCGATTTTAGAATAGAGGTGGAACAGTGATCCCCAATCCCATGGTCGAGCATCTCCAGATGGTGAGAGATACCAAATGTCCCCAGGTTGGGATCAGGCCAAGGGATCTGTTCCCTCTTCGCTGAGCATCATCTCCCGTGCAATCTCCCCAGAGGCAAAATTAAGGAGGACACCTGAGGTGCCCAGAGAGGTGAGCACTGAAGTCAGGGGAACAGTCATCGGAGCGGTGAATGGTGCTGATGCCTTTACTAACCACAGAGCACCTATGACATGGGTGCTCTGTGGTTAGCAAAAGATTACTTAAGGTGGTATGTGAGTGTGTGGGGGATTTAAAAAAAAAAGGTTGCCCTAGAGAATGGGTGATGGGCTGGAGAATCGTTGGGGGTAATGAGGTTGGTTCGGGTCATTAATGGACATGGGAGAGTTGCCGGAGGAATGCTTTGAAGTGACTCCCTGAACGTCTGCAACAAACCAAACTGCTAGTTTACACTGTCATCCTGCTAAATAGAACCCACAAAACAAAGTGGGATCAGGCGGTGCCGGGGAGAGGAGGGGTGGGAGGAGTAGCGGAGGAAGTGAAGAAGAAGAGGAGGAGAAGTGGTGGGGCATAGGTCGAAGGAGAGTGGTTCTCCTCTCCTCCCTCCTCCTCTACCCCTCCTCCTCTCCCCCTCCCTCTCTCCCACTCCTCCTCTTCCTCTCCCCCTCCTCCTCTTCCTCTCCCCATCCTCCTCTTCCTCTCCCCCTCCTCCTCTTCCTCTCCCCTCCTCCTCTTCCTCTCCCCTCCTCCTCTTCCTCTCCCCTCCTCCTCTTCCTCTGCCCTCCTCCTCTTCCTCTCCCCTCCTCCTCTTCCTCTCCCCCTCCTCCTCTTCCTCTCCCCTCCCTCTTCCCCCTCCTCCCCTTCCTCTCCCCACTCCTCTTCCTCTCCTCTCCACCTCCTCCTCTCCTCTCCACCTCTTCCTCTCCCCTCCTCCTCTTCCTCTCCCCTCCTCCTCTTCCTCTCCCCTCCTCCTCTTCCTCTCCCCTCCTCCTCTTCCTCTCCCCTCCTCCTCTTCCTCTCCCCTCCTCCTCTTCCTCTCCCCTCCTCCTCTTCCTCTCCCCTCCTCCTCTTCCTCTCCCCTCCTCCTCTTCCTCTCCCCTCCTCCTCTTCCTCTCCCCTCCTCCTCTTCCTCTCCCCTCCTCCTCTTCCTCTCCCCTCCTCCTCTTCCTCCCCCTCCTCCTCTTCCTCCCCCTCCTCCTCTTCCTCTCCCCCTCCTCCTCTTCCTCTCCCCTCCTCCTCTTCCTCTCCCCTCCTCCTCTTCCTCTTCCCCCTCCTCTTCCTCTCCCCACTCCTCTTCCTCTCCCCACTCCTCTTCCTCTCCCCACTCCTCTTCCTCTCCCCACTCCTCTTCCTCTCCCCACTCCTCTTCCTCTCCCCTCCTCCTCTTCCTCTCCCCTCCTCCTCTTCCTCTCCCCTCCTCCTCTTCCTCTCCCCTCCTCCTCTTCCTCTCCCCTCCTCCTCTTCCTCTCCCCTCCTCCTCTTCCTCTCCCCTCCTCCTCTTCCTCTCCCCTCCTCCTCTTCCTCTCCCCTCCTCCTCTTCCTCTCCCCTCCTCCTCTTCCTCTCCCCTCCTCCTCTTCCTCTCCCCTCCTCCTCTTCCTCTCCCCTCCTCCTCTTCCTCTCCCCTCCTCCTCTTCCTCTCCCCTCCTCCTCTTCCTCTCCCCATCCTCCTCTTCCTCTCCCCCTCCTCCTCTTCCTCTCCCCCTCCTCCTCTTCCTCTTCCCCTCCTCCTCTTCCTCTCCCCCTCCTCCTCTTCCTCTCCCCTCCTCCTCTTCCTCTTCCCCTCCTCCTCTTCCTCTTCCCCCTCCTCTTCCTCTCCCCACTCCTCTTCCTCTCCCCACTCCTCTTCCTCTCCCCACTCCTCTTCCTCTCCCCACTCCTCTTCCTCTCCCCTCCTCCTCTTCCTCTCCCCTCCTCCTCTTCCTCTCCCCTCCTCCTCTTCCTCTCCCCTCCTCCTCTTCCTCTCCCCTCCTCCTCTTCCTCTCCCCTCCTCCTCTTCCTCTCCCCTCCTCCTCTTCCTCTCCCCTCCTCCTCTTCCTCTCCCCTCCTCCTCTTCCTCTCCCCTCCTCCTCTTCCTCTCCCCTCCTCCTCTTCCTCTCCCCTCCTCCTCTTCCTCTCCCCTCCTCCTCTTCCTCTCCCCTCCTCCTCTTCCTCTTCCCCTCCTCCTCTTCCTCTTCCCCTCCTCCTCTTCCTCTCCCCCTCCTCCTCTTCCTCTTCCCCTCCTCCTCTTCCTCTCCCCCTCCTCCTCTTCCTCTCCCCCTCATCCTCTTCCTCTCCCCCTCCTCCTCTTCCTCTCCCCCTCCTCCTCTTCCTCTCCCCCTCCTCCTCTTCCTCTCCCCTCCTCCTCTTCCTCTCCCCTCCTCCTCTTCCTCTCCCCTCCTCCTCTTCCTCTCCCCTCCTCCTCTTCCTCTCCCCCTCCTCCTCTTCCTCTCCCCTCCTCCTCTTCCTCTTCCCCCTCCTCCTCTTCCTCTCCCCACTCCTCTTCCTCTCCTCTCCACCTCTTCCTCTCCTCTCCACCTCTTCCTCTCCCCTCTTCCTCTTCCTCTCCCCTCCTCCTCTCCCCTCCCCCTCCTCCTCTCCCCTCCCCCTCCTCCTCTCCCCTCCCCCTCCTCCTCTCCCCTCCCCCTCCTCCTCTCCCCTCCCCCTCCTCCTCTCCCCTCCCCCTCCTCCTCTCCCCTCCCCCTCCTCCTCTCCCCTCCCCCTCCTCCTCTCCCCTCCTCCTCCTCCTCTCCCCTCCTCCTCTTCCTCTCCCCTCCTCCTTTCCTCTCCCCCTCCGCTTCCTCTCCCCCTCCGCTTCCTCTCCCCCTCCGCTTCCTCTCCCCCTCCGCTTCCTCTCCCCCTCCGCTTCCTCTCCCCCTCCGCTTCCTCTCCCCCTCCGCTTCCTCTCCCCCTCCGCTTCCTCTCCCCCTCCGCTTCCTCTCCCCCTCCTCCTCTTCCTCTCCCCTCCTCCTCTTCCTCTTCCCCCTCCTCTTCCTCTCCCCTCCTCCTCTTCCTCTCCCCTCCTCCTCTTCCTCTCCCCTCCTCCTCTTCCTCTCCCCTCCTCCTCTTCCTCTCCCCTCCTCCTCTTCCTCTCCCCTCCTCCTCTTCCTCTCCCCTCCTCCTCTTCCTCTCCCCTCCTCCTCTTCCTCTCCCCTCCTCCTCTTCCTCTCCCCTCCTCCTCTTCCTCTCCCCTCCTCCTCTTCCTCTCCCCTCCTCCTCTTCCTCTCCCCTCCTCCTCTTCCTCTCCCCTCCTCCTCTTCCTCTCCCCTCCTCCGCTTCCTCTCCCCCTCCGCTTCCTCTCCCCCTCCGCTTCCTCTCCCCCTCCCCCTCCGCTTCCTCTCCCCCTCCGCTTCCTCTCCCCCTCCGCTTCCTCTCCCCCTCCGCTTCCTCTCCCCCTCCGCTTCCTCTCCCCCTCCGCTTCCTCTCCCCCTCCGCTTCCTCTCCCCCTCCGCTTCCTCTCCCCCTCCGCTTCCTCTCCCCCTCCGCTTCCTCTCCCCCTCCGCTTCCTCTCCCCCTCCGCTTCCTCTCCCCCTCCGCTTCCTCTCCCCCTCCGCTTCCTCTCCCCCTCCGCTTCCTCTCCCCCTCCGCTTCCTCTCCCCCTCCGCTTCCTCTCCCCCTCCGCTTCCTCTCCCCCTCCGCTTCCTCTCCCCCTCCGCTTCCTCTCCCCCTCCGCTTCCTCTCCCCCTCCGCTTCCTCTCCCCCTCCGCTTCCTCTCCCCCTCCGCTTCCTCTCCCCCTCCGCTTCCTCTCCCCCTCCGCTTCCTCTCCCCCTCCGCTTCCTCTCCCCCTCCGCTTCCTCTCCCCCTCCGCTTCCTCTCCCCCTCCGCTTCCTCTCCCCCTCCGCTTCCTCTCCCCCTCCGCTTCCTCTCCCCCTCCGCTTCCTCTCCCCCTCCGCTTCCTCTCCCCCTCCGCTTCCTCTCCCCCTCCGCTTCCTCTCCCCCTCCGCTTCCTCTCCCCCTCCGCTTCCTCTCCCCCTCCGCTTCCTCTCCCCCTCCGCTTCCTCTCCCCCTCCGCTTCCTCTCCCCCTCCGCTTCCTCTCCCCCTCCGCTTCCTCTCCCCCTCCGCTTCCTCTCCCCCTCCGCTTCCTCTCCCCCTCCGCTTCCTCTCCCCCTCCGCTTCCTCTCCCCCTCCGCTTCCTCTCCCCCTCCGCTTCCTCTCCCCCTCCGCTTCCTCTCCCCCTCCGCTTCCTCTCCCCCTCCGCTTCCTCTCCCCCTCCGCTTCCTCTCCCCCTCCGCTTCCTCTCCCCCTCCGCTTCCTCTCCCCCTCCGCTTCCTCTCCCCCTCCGCTTCCTCTCCCCCTCCGCTTCCTCTCCCCCTCCGCTTCCTCTACCCCTCCGCTTCCTCTCCCCCTCCGCTTCCTCTCCCCCTCCCCCTCCGCTTCCTCTCCCCCTCCGCTTCCTCTCCCCCGCCGCTTCCTCTCCCCCGCCGCTTCCTCTCCCCCGCCGCTTCCTCTCCCCCGCCGCCTCCTCTCCCCCTCCCCCTCCGCATCCCCCTCCCCCTCCGCATCCCCCTCCCCCTCCGCATCCCCCTCCCCCTCCGCATCCCCCTCCCCCTCCGCATCCCCCTCCCCCTCCGCATCCCCCTCCCCCTCCGCATCCCCCTCCCCTCCGCATCCCCCTCCCCCTCCTCATCCCCTCCCCCTCCGCATCCCCCTCCCCCTCCGCATCCCCCTCCCCCTCCGCATCCCCCTCCCCCTCCGCATCCCTCTCCCCCTCTTCCCCTCTCCCCCTCTCCCCCTCTCCCTCTCTCCCCCTTCCCCCCCTCCTCTCTCCCCCTTCCTCCCCCCCCCACCCCATTCAGTGCAAGGCTCAGCTGTCCCCAGAAGCGGGGCTTTTTATGTGTAGGGTAATGATTAGCTAGCGATGTAAACTGTGCAGTCAGGACAGAGTTCAAGCCCATGACGAGCAGGGATTTCAGTGGGTGCGGACCTCCGGGCAGGCAACGGAATGTCCCAATGTCCCGACTCTCCCCACCGCCAGCAAGGTACGTAGTGTTATCTCTGCTGACAAGGTCTCTTAGGAGAGAGTGATTTCACGCGCATTCAGTTGTGAGTCCCTAGATTTCTTGACCCCTATGAGTGCTCAGTGAGAATGTAGTGTACTGTGATTCGTGGGTTCAGAATCGCTGGTAGGATGATGGGCATGTCCAGCTTCCACTACATGTTCTTTTTGATACAATCCTATGTCTTTCTGCCCATCAATTCTCTACAGATCCTGGCTGAATAATCCTGTCAACTGCTCCCTTGATCTAAAGATTCCTGGTTTTGGGAATGTCCCAGCTATGTGACTGCACCTTATATTGATGGATTGATTGGCATCCGCCCTTGGGTCTCCCTGCCTCCCCTGTGCAGGATTGGGTGGCGAGATCCCCTCAGCCGAGCTGGGCTATCAACACAGTGCACAAATAAAACCTTCCCGTGGGCTTGCATCTCGTCAGGAGGCTAAAAATAGCCCCATTGGGCTCGACGAGCCGCGGGTGGGAACTGCAGAGTGAGGCAGGCAACAGTGCGAGGGGCCCGGGGAGAGGTGGAGAAGGAGGGGATGGTTTGCAGGGACCTGCTGGCATGCTCGAGGGCCACGACCAGGACAGAAAGTGGACTGCCTGCAGGTTGTTGCTGGCTGCCTTGCTCTGCTAATAGGACAGGCCAGGGCAGGGAGAGTAACTCCCTGCTGGAGGTGATGTCTCTCTTTTCTTTCACCCCTCCCCCCGCCCCCCCACCCCCCACTGTCGTGTTGGGAGTCCTGGACATCTCACCAGCTGTACATCTGGTTGGGATCTTGCTGTAGACCTCCGAGTGGTTCATTCTAACCCTCTTGCCCCCTGTCTTAAACCCCCACCCTGACCATATTTCCTGGACATCTCAGTCTGGAGGGAGGAGCCTGAAACCGCGACACTGATCTTGCTTGCTCTCCCACTGACGATGCTCCCATCTGGCCAAGCTCCTCCAGCAGAGTGTGTTGTTCTTGATGGAGGGGCTTGGGTCAACCCTGATCCCCAATCACCTCCTGTGTTGGCCTTCACCAGGATTGGGGTTCCGGGTTGGTTCGTTGCCCCCCCCCCCCCCCTCCCCGGCCTTGCCACTCACAACCAGCCATGCCCCAGTGAACTGTGACCTCTGCTCCACTTGTCTGGGCTGTAAAGGTGGGGGAAGACACTGTGTGCAAGGGATGGGAAAGTTTGAATTTCCGGCCCTGGGGAAGTCATGAAGGAACCAATGAAAGCAGAACAGTAGTCACCACCCAGGTTCATTGTGGACAGTTCATGCGCAGAACGGTCCCTACGTGGATCAGTCCCGGCGTGGGCAGCTCACGCGTGGAACAATCTCCTGCGTGGATCAGTCCCGGCCTGGGCAGTTCACGCGTGGATCAGTCCTGGACTGGGCAATTCATGCATGGAACAATCTCCTGCGTGGATCATTCCCGGCCTGGGCAATTCACGCGTGGAACAATCTGTGTGAATCAGTCCCGGCCTGGGCAGTTCACGTGTGGATCAGTCCTGGCCTGGGCAATTCACACGTGGAACAATCTCCTGCATGGATCATTCCCGGCCTGGGCAGTTCACACGTGGAACAGTCTCCTGTGTGGATCAGTCCCAGCCTGGGCAGTTCATGCGTGGAACAGTCTCCTGTGTGGATCAGTCCCGGCCTGGGCTGCTACCGAGTGGTGCAATCCTAGAATGAGATCACGATCACATGACCTGTTTCGGAATGGTTGTTGTGGGACTTGCAGCCCCAGATCCGAAGGAGGAAGTTCCTGGACTTGGACGCAGTAGGACAGTGGGATTTCCCGCACCCTGCACGTCGTGGAAAGTTGTTGAGGCATGGTGGTGCCTTGTAGGTCCCAATGAGGCTGCAGCAAGGAAGAATTTTGGTGCACCTGTTGTTCTGGAGATATGAGTACACTCTTGTGTCCGTGCATATCAGAGGCAGCAGGAATGGCCTCAGTGTTTCACCCAGAGGATGCCACGTCCACCAGGACTGCCTAGGTGAATCTCTAGAGGGAGGCCGGGATCTGGAACACAGCAGCAGCTCCAATTCAAAGGCACAGGAGCAATCAAGCCAGGTCATGGGGAATTCTCCAATGCGGAGGTTGGATCTTTGGGATTATTTAGAGGGGAGGTGGATAGATAGAGCCCAAGTTTGGCAGCATGGAACAGGACCCTCAGCCCATCTTTTCCATGCTGGCCAACATGGACATTAGAAGTGGGGTGGGTTGGGGAGGAGGATTATGAGAAGGGAATGAAAGGGTCTGTAGGATGTAAGGGGCAGAATGGATCCTGGTATACGGTACCTATGGGGATTGGTAGATGCCGGCTAAGTGTATTTTCCGGTTGCTTGAGATTAAGTGTTGCGTGATTGGTGAATAAACAGCAATGTTAAACTTGCAAAAATTTTGCCCATTTAGTTGCTTGATTTCCAGGTAATAGGAGTTTTACTGTAGTAAGTGGAGGAATGGGATGGGGGCGGAGGGGAGAAGAGGTTCAAGTTCATGCATATTTATCACCTGATTGTACAAGAACAACCCGACGAAACAGCATTCTCCGGTCCTTGGTATAAAACACAGCAAACACACATCCAGGGCCAACAAATGCAAATGATACACGTGCCCAGTACTTCGATACAAATACTTAAATAAATAAATATTATTATTGAATTGTAGAGGCTCAGAGGGATTGTATGAGCAGTTCTGCATTCTCGCTGCCCGCGGGAAACAGCTGTTCCTCAGCCTGGAGGTGCTGGCTCTGATCCTCCTGCATCTCTTCCCCGACGGGAGCAGCGGAAAGATGCTGTGGAAGGGGGTCCTCGACGATTTTGCGTGCCCTCTTCGGACACCGATCCTGTCGATGGTAGGGAGGAAGAGGGAGACTCCAGTGATCCTCTCTTGTGGATTGAGGGGCGGAATGAACATTTTTCTGCTGGTGGAATCGATTGGGAATGAAATGGATCGACGGGGAGTTCCAAGACTGGAATTTTTTTTTCACTCCTCCCAACGCTGATGAAGGCCTCAAGCCTGAAAAGCTGGTTATTTTACATGTACATACTGCACGGTACACTCAATTACACCCACAAACCCCAGTACGTTATGAATGATGGGAGGAAACCAGAGCCTGGGGTGAACTCACACAGATACGGGGAGAACGTACAAGCTCCTTACTTTACGTTTGCTGTATAAAGTTCACTCTTTGACTGCTGGCTTTCTTCAGCCTCGTGATTTTGATTCGCTCTGCAGATTTTTTGAGAACGCATCTATAACTTGTTTCCTTGTCCCCAGCCTGGTGTACGGAGGGTCTCGCAGTTCGCACCCAGAGACGGACATCCTTCATAGACAGGCTTACGCAACACCCCACCCTCTGCAAGGCTATGCCACCAACCATCACCCAGCAGGTAGGTGCTGCCTTCGTGGCTCAGCTCCTGGGCCGAGCAGAACTCTGCCAGGCTGGTGACAGGGCTTGGGGGGTGGGGGAGGGGGGCGCTCCTCGGGAGCATGGGCCCATGTACATGTAGTGCCATCAGAGGCAGGGGGTGCCCTCCGAGTCGCTGCCGTCCACCAGGCCACCTTTTACCCCAATGGGGCTCGGTTCCGGGACTCGCATTGTAAGTCGGGGTCAATCTGTACAGGTAGGATCCTGCCCGGAACCTGACATCCCTATTCCTGCCCAAGATGGCGCCTGGTAACTAGGGAAGTGGCATCACCCTGCCACCTACGTTAGATCACGTGCAGATTTCCGTCGCTCTCTCCCCCTACTCAGTCTCCCTCCCCAGCGATGGCCATCTGTGCATGTGTTCCAAATAACCCTTTTTTTTAAAAAAAACCGCCTTGAGTAGCGTTCCCGGTCGGTGTTGAGTGAGCAGCAGTGTTGGTTGTTGTAGATGGGGAATGTTAAACCAGGCATGGGGTGGAATTTCTCCATTATCAATGTGGATCGGACCTGAGTGGGGTACGGGTGACCCCAAGACCTTGGTGAAGGAGGGGTGACCCCCACAAACCTAGGTGGGGGGAGGGGACCCCAGTTCCCCTGTGACCTCTCTGCCAAGGTCCGGAGAACAATGAGCGGGGACCGCTGGGGCCATGGGATCTTGCTGTGCGGTGGCCTCTCACGTGACCAGAGGTGCGGGGGACATAATCGGTGGAGCTTTGAGCTGCCAGCGCCTGGATGGGAGCAGAAAGAATGTGACCCTGAGGTGTACCTTTTGATCTGTCCTAGGGCTTTCGGGCCTGTTCGAAACTGGCCTTCACCATGCCGGCAGCACCACGCCAGATGCCTCCGTCATGAACCTCATCTCAGCACTGGAGTCACGGGCACCGCAGCCCGGCCCCTCTGCATCCTCCCTCCTCTCTCAGTTCAGAACACCATCCTGGCAAACAGGTAGGTCTGGCCAAAACCAGATGTGGTGTTGCCTGGCTCTACAACTCAGAATCAGAATTTATAGCATTGCAGAGCAAACATTCATATAAAGGGGGCGGCGCGGTTAGCACAACGCCTCTATGGTGCCAGTGATAGGGACCAGGGTTCGAATCCCACACTCTCTGTATGGAGTTTGTACGTTCTCCCTGTGTCTACGTGGGACTTGCATATGAAGAAAGGTTGGATAGACTAGGCTTGTATTCTCTGGAATTTAGAAGATTGAGGGGGGATCTTATAGAAACATTTAAAATTCTTAAGGGTTTAGACAGACTAGATGCAGGAACGTTGTTTCCAATGCTGGGAAAAACCAGAACCAGGGGTCACAGTTTAAGGATAAGGGGGAAGTTTTTTAGGACTGAGATGAGGAAAAATTTCTTCTCTCAGAGGGTGGTGGATCTGTGGAATTCTTTGCCACAGGAAGTAGTTTTGGCCAGTTTCTTGTCAATATTTAAGAGTAGGTTAGATTTGGCCCTTATGTTATGGCTAAGGGGATCAAGAGGGTATGGGGAGAAGGCGGGAATATTGAATGGCAGTGTAGGCTTGAAGAGCCAAATGGCCTACTCCTGCACCTATTTTCTATGGTTTCTATGTTTACATCCACCGTTCAAAAACATATCCGGGGGTGTAAATTGGATGGCACAGATTTGTGGGCCGAAATGGTCTGTTATCGTGCTATGTCTAAATCTAAATTTAAACCATTTTACAAAAATAAATTAAGAGTGCATGACAAGTCAAAGTAAGGGAGTGTATTTGGTTCATTGATTATTTGGGAATCTGATGGCAGCGGGGAAGAAGCTGTCCCTGTGTTGCTGAGTGCTCATCTTTAGGCTCCTGTACCTTTTCCCTGTTGGTAGCAGAGTGAAGAGGGCATGGCCTGGGTGGTGGGGGTCTTTGCGGTTAGAGGCTGCCTTTTTAAGACACTGCCTCTTGTAGATATCCTCGATGGAGTGAAGTCAGGTGCCTGTGATGTCGCAGGCCGAGTTTACTTGGGCATAAGTTCAGAGTGACGGCTCCTCTGTTCCCTACAGAGAGCTGGGGTTGCACCCCTCAGACCTCTGGGTCACAGGGCAGTGGAGACCACCAGCTCATCAGAGGTCATTGACTCCCGGGCCGAGAAATGAGCCTCCTCCCTCTATCTCACTCAGAAATGTCACATTGCCTTCTAAACCCCCTCAGGCACACCAATCCTTGGGGGTGACCCACCTTCCCCTCCCTACTCTCCTGGATACTTTAACTCATTCTCTCAAACCCGATACCCGAAGCACCAGCAGTGGGGACCGGGGTTCAAATCCCGCGCTGTCTGTGAGGAGTTTGCACGTTCTCCCTGTGTCTGCATGGGTTTCCTCTAGTGGTTCTGGTTTCCTCCCGCCCTTCAAAATGTATCGGGGGTTGTAGGTAATTTGGGTGTAATTGGGCGGCACGGGCTCATGGGCCAAAATGGCCTCTGGGGCTGCGCGGAGCCGGCGGTGTGCTGCTGGATCAGTGCCCCTGATCTTGAGTGAAATGGAGGATGAGGGAGTGTGTCAAATGCGGAGAGAGGAATGGCATGGGTTGCCTGGATGCCTGTGGTCTACCTGGGGTTTTACTTGACCGACCTTGGTGAATGGAGAAGGTTTGCAATCGAGGCTCGGGGGCGAGGAATCCGACCTTAAACAGTGAGGTCCTGTCTGAGAGAGCAGTGGACTGATGTCCCACAGGCATGGAGACACGCAGCTGAGAAACAGGTCCTTCAACCTATCATGTCCCTGCCAACCCATCTATACTAAACCCCAAAGCCAAGCAAAGGGAAGTTGTGGGGTTAATTGGGTCGTTCTTTGGCAAAGGTGGGTGAATGGCCAGAAATCAAGAGACTGGATTTAGATGGTTGTCACGGTTAGCGTAATGTTGTTACCATGCCAGCAATTTGGGTTCAAATCCAACGCTGTCTGTAAGAGGTTTGTGTGCTCTCCCCGTGTCTGAATGGTTTTCAATTTTTCTCCCACCCTTCAAAAGCGTACCGGTTAATTTGGGGGTACGGTAAAGCCCCTGGTATCCAGCACCTATGGGGATTGACAAATGGCCGGATAAGTGAATTTTCTGGTCACTTGAGATTGTGTGATCGGTGAGGTGTGCCAAATTTTAAACTTCCATACATATATTTTTTAAACCTATTTATTTTCCGCAATTCTTCGCGGCTTGCTTGAATTCCGGATAACGGTTTTATTGAAATTGGGCGACACGGGTTTAAATGGCCGGAACTGGTCAGCATGGATGGAATGGGCTGTTGGGCCAGTTCCGTGCTAACTGTCTCGGTGTCTCTGGGGAGTCCACACCAAAATCGGAACATTTCAGGTAGCTGATGGCCGACTTGGGGGGTGGGGGGGTGGTGGAATTGGCTGTCGCAGATTAAAGGTTTTTTAAAAATCATTTTAAATTTTATTTACAGAGCGGTAGAAGCCGATTCTGGTCACTTAAACCCATGCTGCCCAATTATACCCAAATTGACCCACCACCCGGAGTATACCCATGCAGTCACGGGAAGAACGTACAAAATCCTTACAGACAGCGTGGGATTCGAATCTGGGATGCTGGTGCCGCCACCCTATGATAACTCTGCCATCCATTCTCTGCAAACCTTAAATTTATTTCTTAAATTTAGACATAAAGGCCCCTTTGGCCCACGAGCCTGTCCTGCCCAATTGCACCCAATTTACATACAACCCCCGTACATTTCGAATGGTGGGACCCACGTAGACATGGGGGAAGAGCGTACAAACTCCTTACAGTGGCAAATTCGAAGCCTGGTCCCGATCACTGGCGCTGTAATGGCGTTGCGCTAACTGTGCTGACCTTTGTCCATAACCGCTTCTATTCAAGGGGAATCTTGTGGGGGACATGAGGGAGAGGTTGGGTGAAGTTTCAGAAGGTAGGATGGCCAAGTGGATGGGCGGTTCCTTGCTGCTCAATTAATCTCTCTCCTTTCCTTCACAGCCATGCACACCCCAGGGCCAGCTGAGTTATTCATCTCCGGAGCGATTCCGGGATCCGGGACCTTTCCATCTTCATCTGCCCTCTCAGCCTATCAGCACCCGGCTTCGTTCAGCGGCCGGAGCTTCCCGGTGACGTCATCGCTGACCCTTCAGGACGCCAGCTTCAGCCCCAGTTCCAACGGGCTGCTGTCACCTCACGACCCCCTCCTCCACATCAAGTCCTCGCAGTCCAGCGTCCCCTCCTCGCTGACCTTTGACCGGCTTGGCAGCGCAGTCCTGGGCACCGGCCTGCCATCCCAGAGCTCGGCCTATCGCACAGCCCAGGAGTCGGCCTCCCGCCACCTGCAGTCGCAGTTCAACCTGCTCTCCTCGCCTCTGGGCCCGACTGAGCAGGCCTCTCAGCTCTACAACACCTCGGTCTTCTCCACCTCCCCGGCCTCAGGCATTGAGAGGGCCATCCCCCGCCAGGACAGCGTGATCAAGCACTACCAGAGGCCCTCTAGTGCTCAGGCCCAGCTGCCTGCCTCCCATCATTCCCTGCAGCACTACCTGAGCTGCGGGGGCAGCCATGGCTTCCAGCAGATGCCCCGACACCCCACCCTCTCCTGCAGCCCATTGGGCGAGCAGTCGCCGGTGAGTGAAGGGAGCCAGAAGAACTCGCAGGCCCGGGGCGACCACTCACAGAGCTACAGGCCCATCATCCAGTCGCCAGGATATTCTTCCACCTCCACCTCCTCCAAGTCTAAGAGCTACTCTGCCTCTCGGCAGGTTGCCCGCTCGACCAGCACCCCCAAGTGCCAAAGTATTTCCTCCACTGGCCAGTCCCACCACTACTCGTCTGCCACTCCCAAGGCCAGCTCGGTCATTTCCAGCCAAGCCCAGGCCTATTCGCCGGGCCAGTCCCAAAGCCTGCTGACCATGACCCAGTCCCAGAGCTACAGTGGCAGCCAGGGGCAGAACATGGCCTCAGTCACCCAGTCCCAGGGCTTTGCGTCCAGCCAGTCACAGGAACTGACCACGGCCAGCAAGACGCAGAGCTACTCCCCGGCCCAGCTTTCTGGCTTGGCCTCGGTGGGTTCCATCCAGAGCTACAGCGTCCCTTCGGAGCCCCACAGCACGCCGGGGCAGAGCTACGTGCCCGCCCACTCCCAAGGCATGCCCGCCGCCAGTCCCTCGCTCAGCTATGCCACTGGGCACTCCCCTGCCCTGTCCACGCATGGACCCTCCATCGTCTACTCGTCGGCCAGCCACGTCCAGAGCCTCCCAGACTCCAGCCCCTCGCAGATCATCCGGCCCCTCCAGTCTCCCGGCGGCAGCCGCTCCCAGAGCGTGGCATCCCCGGGCCAGCCTCAGAAATACCTCTCCTCTGTCCTATCCCCTTCTTTCATCCAAACCTCCCACACTCAGGGCTTCCAGTCGCCCCAGCCCCCACTGGAGAGGGGGCCATCCTACGGGAAGGCCAAGTCCGACTCGGACCTGCTGTCCTCTGAGAGGACGGAGGACGAGGACTTCCTCATCCAGCACCTCCTGGACTCCCAGAGCCCGCCCCGGGTCTCGTCGCAGAGCTTGGCGGAGTGTGAGGAGCGGACTCCCAAGGGCATGGTGTACGAGATGTCCAAGTCGGAGGAGCGTTACCACCTCCAGAGCGTGATCCGGACCAGCTCCAGCCTGGACAACCAGGTGCTGGAGATGTCCCTGCAGGGCCTGAAGGAGAAGAAGAAAGGCGAGAGAGCCAAGGACTACGTGCGCTCCACCTCAGAGGCTCTGGCTACCACCGTGGTCCACTACAGCCACCAAGCCAACAGCATCGACAGCCTGGCTCAGGACATCAAGAAGTCCGTGGACCACCTGCAGACCTCGCACTTGGACGCCCACGGAAAGGAGCTAGGCCCGGGCCATGGCTTCCTGCAGAAAGGGGGCGACCCATCGAACAGGGCCCACCGCTTGGTGGCCGACGCCTCCCAGCTGGAGCCACACACCATCCTGCAGCAGGGGCAGCCTGGCGCCCAGATGATGCTGGACGCCTCGCCAGAGATGCAGTTGCCCCTGGCCCACCAGGGCTCGGCGCAACCATCGCAGCTGCTTCAGTCGGTGTTGACCCACACGCAGAGCCAGCTACAGCAGCGCAAGGTGCAGCCGCCCATGGACGTGCGGCTGCTGGAGCCGCAGCGGTTGCACCCGGCTGAAGCAGCCTCGCCGCAGCTCCAGATGCTGGAGGTCCACCTGCAGGGCCATGTGCGGCCCCTGCTGGACTCCCGCCAGATTCAGGCTGAGCCCCGGTCACCCCGGCTGCCGCAGGCCGAGCGGCCACAGCCCGAGGGGCTGCAGGCGCAGGAGATGCGGGAGTTCCTGGAGCCCGAGCTGCACCTGGAGGGCCACCTGCCCCAGGGCGGGCAGCAGCACCTGATGCCGGAGACCAGCGAGGCCCTGCAGCTGAGCAGGCCCGAGGCCCCGCAGCAGGCGGCCTCGCAGCAGCTGGACGCCAAGGACCAGTATGCCTCCGCCAGCCCCCAGAGCGGCAAGGGCCGCTTTGTCCCCCTCACCTCCATCTGCTTCCCCGACTCCTTGCTGCAAGACGAGGAGAGAAACTTCTTCCCGGGGATGGAGGACATGTTCTGCTCAGCACCGTGCAGCGGGGAGGACTATGCCAAGCACGGGGGCGAGGACGGTGGCCAGCCCCTGGACAGGAGTGATGGCCTGAAATCTGGGTTTGACATCATCCACCCCAACCAGGGCTTCGCTGGCTACTGTGCCTCGGAGGCTGGCGATGGGCAGCAGGGGGTCCACCTCGACCTGGATGCGGTGTCCATGAAGCCCGAGCTGGAGGCTGCCATCCAGCCGGAGCCAGCCCAGCAGAGCCACCGGCCCGGCGGCCCTGAGCTCAAGTCGCCCCTTACCACTGCCAGCTTCTGCAGCATGAAGAGCAAGAAGTTCCTGAAGACCTCCTCCCTGCACCTCCTGAAGAAGAGGGACTCGCCGCCGCAGCCCCCCAAGAAGACCTACGCCCAGGAGTATGAGTTCGAGGATGAGGAGAAGGAGGACGTGCCGGCAGACATCCGCCTGAACAACCGCCGGCTGCCTGACCTGCTGCCTGACCTGATTTCCAGCTGCCGGGCCCGTGGCAACATCAGCCCTGTCACCGACATCGCTTTCTGCTCCGGCAGCCTCAACGGCGGGAAGAAGAAGCCCAAGCGGGCCTCAAAGCCCAAGGAGAAAGGCCCCCCCAGGCCCCGCGGGCGGCCCCGGATCCGGCCCCTGGAGCCCCCGCAGGGCGTGGCACCGGACGGCCCCAAGAAGCGTGGCCGAGGCAGGGGCAGAGGCAAGAAGATGGCGGAGGGCGAGAACGAGGGCTTCAAGATGGAGAAGCAAGCGAAACCTAGCAAGGTAATCCTCTTACTGCACGTGGGCTTTATCGAAAAAGGTTAATTTTACAAGTTTAAAGTTGTCAAAGCTCCTCTTAATCATGAATTTAAAAAAAAATGCAGGCAGCCTGTGCGAAGGGGAAAAGCAAAATTGATCGTTCAAACGAATAAAAGTTAGAAAAGGGAAACATTTCCGGTCGGGGAGAAGGGGGAGGGGACATGGGGAGGAGGGAGAAGGAAAAGGTGGGATTGGGGTAAAGAGAAGTGGACGGGAGATAGGGAGGGGATGGGTTAGAAGGTAAGGGGAGGAGGAGAGAGGATAAAGGAAGAGGGGGGGAAGGGGGGAGGAGGGTACATGGGGAGAAGGGAAGTGGACGGGTTAGAAGGTAAGGGGGAGGAGGGGAGAGGATGGGGAATAGGAGGGGACGCAGGGTGGAGAGGACATGGGGATGGTGGGATGGGGAGAAGGGAGGGGACAGGGTAGGAGGAGGGGAGAGGATGGGGGAGAAGAGGGGGAGGGGGGTAAGATAAACAAGGAGAAGGTGAAGGGACATAGAGAGTGGGTGACAATCAAGAGAGACTGAATGACACTGGAGTTCCCGATTGCCCTCTGAGGGTGGGTGAGGCCCCCACCTCTCTCCCTGAATTATCCTTGCAAAATCTTTGTGTCCAGCTTCATTTATCCCTCAGTTAATCCCATTGTCAGGTAGTATTCCTGACCTCCATTGCAACCACCTGGGACACCTTCCAGAGAGCATGGAAAAAGGCCCTTCGGCCCACCAATTCCATGCTGACCCTCAACCACTCCTGCACGCGGGCCATTTTGCTTTCCGCATCTCTCCAGATCCCACCGCCATCCTTCGGAATGTGGGAGAAAACCGGAGCAGGAAGTGAGGGGGGAGGGGTGGGGAGGCAAGCCGACGAGGTTGCAGGAGAGTGTGCAAACTCCACATAGGCAGCACCAGAGGTCAGGATTGAACCGGCATTGCTGGTGCTGTGAGGCAGTGGCAAGCGGTTAATTTGCCTGATCTCAGCACCTCAGCCTCACCCAATCCTGAAATTCAAAGCCTGAAGCCCCTTCCTTTACCAAGTCCTTCCGTCAGTGGCGGACTTTTGAGGAATGTTGTCATTGTTAGAATATAGGAAACAAGATCCCACAGGCAACTGCGTTTGCAGAACAATATGAGGAGTACAGTAGAATTGGGGGAGATTTGATAGAAGTGTTTGAATTATGAGGGGGATCGACAGAGCTTTTTCCACTGAGGGTAGGAGAGATACAAACCAGAGGACATGGGTTAAGGCTGACAGGGGAAAGGGTTAAGGGGTGAGGAAAAGGAGGATGTGCCACACAGAGAGTGGTGGGAGTGTGGAACGAGCTGCCAACTGAAGTGGTGAATGCGGGCTCAGATTTTAACATTGAAGAAGAACTTGGGTCAGGTAGGAGGGGTATGGGCTGGGCACAGGTCAGTGGGCAGAAAAATCGTTCAGAACAGACGAGAAGGGCCAAAAAGGGCCTGTTCTTGTGCTGTAATGTTATGGTTCTAGAAATATCCCTTGGCTGCAACACTGGAGAGGGGGCAAGGATCAAGCTATGGAATACTTTGAGCTTGTCCTGGGCAAGCAGATGGGGCTTTGGATTTTTTTAATTTAAAGGTAGCCATACAGCACGGTAACAGGCCCTTTCAGCCCATGAGCCCGTGCCGCCCAATTACAACCAGTTGACTGACAACCCCCCCCCCACCACCCGTAAGTGTTTTGAGGAAATCCACGCAGACACTGGGAGAATGTACAACTTGTAGACAGTGCTGGATTTAATTTCCCACAGTCGCCGACCCTAACCATGATGCCAAGGTCAGGTTTCATTATACTTGCTACAGTTCTTCCACGAGCTGCCTAGTAGGTCAACTTTAGGGTCCCTTCAGCTGTTCAAAGCAGAAGACTTAAGAGCACAGTTTCAAAGCATCATGTTGCATGAGAGCCCGGTGGTGAGGTTCATTCAGGAGTCTGATGCCTGCAGAGAGGAAGTTTGCTGTTGGTGCGTGATTTTGACCTCCTTCCCGATGGGAAGAGAGTGGGATGGGCCCTTCAGTGCGTTGGCTGCCTTTCCTCGAAGCGGGAGGTGTTAGATGGAGTCCGTGGAGGGTAGGGCGCTGTGTGTTTTATTGCGAACTGCGTTTGCCATCTTGGGCTGGGGGAGCTTCAGTCAGACATCTTGGTTGACGTACAGAGGTCTCTGCTGTGTTTTGACCCCAGTCCAAAGACCATAAAATTTTGGAGCAGAAGGAAGCCAGTCTGCACCACCATTCTAATCATGAGTTTTTCTTTTGTTGGTCATGTATGTCTCTTATTTCTATCTCTTCTCGCCTCTTTTAAGGGCAAAGTTCAAGGGTCAAAAGCAAGCGACCTTTTACCTGTCGAGGTTCCTGAGACTCTCCCGACAGAAAGTGTGCTGGAGAACAGTCAGACCCAAGAGAAGATCAAGAAGAAGATCAAAGAGGTGGAGGAGAAGCAGCCAGAGATGAAATCGGGCTTCATGGCTTCGTTTCTGGACTTCCTGAAGTCGGGCAAGAGGCAGCAGTTGCCGGCGACGACCTCCAGCCCCCAGAAAGGGCGGTCGTCTTCAGTCATCAACCAGCCGCCTCAGGCCCCGTTCGGCCTGGCCCAATCGATGCTCGACGCCTCCGAGAGCGACAGTCTGATGAGCTGCACCAGCCCCTGCAAGAGGTTCGATGATGACCTGAAGAAGAACCTGGAGACCTTGCCCTCGTTTTCGTCCGATGAGGAGGATTCCGTCAGCAAGAACCAGGACCTGCAGAAAAGCATCACCTCGGCCATCTCGGCCCTCTATGACCCCATGGATCGCAAGGAGACCGATAACACAGGTGATCAAAAGAGGGGCCTTTTGGGGAACGTCCTAGTGACCCCTGTCTCAAGATCACAAGATATAGAAGCAGCAGGAGTCCAATCGGCCCATCCAGCCTGCTCCACTATTCTATCATGAGCCCCACTTCCCAGCTTTCTCCATGCCCTGACTAATCAAATTAATGTCAATCTCTGCCTTAAGTCCACCCATCAACCTCGTCTCCACACCTGCCCGTGCCAACAAGTTCCACAGACTCGTGACACTCTGGCTAAAGAAATTTCTCAGCGTCAGTTTTAAATTGACGCCTTTTTATCCTGAAGTTGTGCCCTTTTGTCCTAGACTCCCCTACCATGGGGAAACATCCTTGCCACATCTACTCTGTCCGGGCCTTTCAGCATTCAAAATGCCTCATCGAACGAGTACAGTCCAACAACCGACAATCGTTCCTCATTCTTGATATCATTCCCATAAATCTTCTCTGAACCCTCTCCAATGCCAGCAAGTCTTGTCTCAAATCAGATGCCCAAAACTGTACCCAGATCTCACCAGTGTATTATAGAGTTTCAACATTACATTACATCCCTGCTCTTGTATACTATTCCACGAGAAATGAACGCCAACTTTGAATTCACCTTCTTCACCACAAAATTAATCTTTAGGGGATCCTGCATGAGGGCTCCCAAGTTCCTTTACTCCTCCAAATGTTGAATTTTATCCCCATCTAAATAATATCTGCCTGTCTATTTCTTCTACCAAAGTACATTAAACCTGGTGGATGTTAATCCAGGTGTCAGAGTATACAGTGGATACTCAATTTCAACAAGTTTAGAATAACCATCTGCATCAATTCGACAGGAACCTCTCTCCCACAACCAGCGAATGACACAGATACCTCTCAGGCAAATATCGATTGGCGTACAGTATGTGGGAGGGAAGGTGGGGGGATAGCACCATAGCTACAGGGCTGATTGGCCTGTTTCTATACTGTCAAACGACCAACACCAGCGCATTGAAAATCTCCTCCTCCTGAGCCACGGGGAACTGTTCTACCAAGGCACGTTGGATCTGGGAAATGGGTCGGGAAGGAGGACACGGCTGGGTCAGAGCGCCCCCCCCCCACCCCCCCCAGTTCCTCCACTTCGTCGGGAGCCCTGTCTTCTTGGAAATTTAGAGATGCAAGCAACACTGGGGCAGGGTTTGTGCAAAGCAAGCTCCCGCAAACAGCGGTGTCTTCCAGTGAAGTTGACCGGGGTGGGGTAAATACCGACCAGGTCACTGGGGAGAGGGCATCTCCCCGGAAGTCATCTGGAAGGTGGGCTCGTACAACTATCCAGCAGACCTGCGTTGGGTCTTCTTGCCTGTGTCACCGGCTCGTCCGAGGGTGGCCCCAGCAGAACCCGTGTTGACGCTTGAGGGGATGGCGGGTCCATTCAAAGAACCAGACCACCGCAATGAAACAAGGGAAGGCCAAGGCTCGGATTTGACGGTTTCCATTGCTCTCTGCGTTGCTTTAGATAACATGACTGTCGAAGATAAAGAAGCCAGTAGCTCGCCTTCAGAGGTGTCCCAGCCGGAGCAGGCCGCACCTCCGTCCCCAGACTTGCCGAAGGAGCCTGTCCCCGAGGAGGAGCATTCCCCTGCCCCTGAGACCCCACCGCAGCCAGAAGAGAGGGAGGTAGCTCCATCCCCGATCAAACTGGCCAAGCCACAAGATTCCGTCGCTATCTGCGGCGAGACGGACGAGGATGATGAAGAGAGCGGTGGGGAGGGAGCCATTCGGAAGTGGGACGAGTTCGTCATTAAAATCGATGATATTAAGGACCTAAAGGTATGGCTTGCAAATCTATAAACATAATAAATAGGAGCAGGAGTCGGCCGTCGGGTCCATCGAGCCTGCTCTGCCATTCAATGAGATCATGGCTGATCTGATGATGGGCTCATGTCACCTACCAACCTTTTCCCCATATCTCTCAATTCCCCTGCTACTTGTCTTAAATTTATTCACTGCTTCAATGGGCAGCGAATTCCACAGATTCACCCCGCCCCCCCCCCCCCCCACCACCACACTGGGAAAAGCAGTTCCTCCTCATCTCCATCCTAAATCTACTCCCTTGAATCTTGAGGTGAAGTCCCCTAGTTCTAGTCTCCCCCACTAATGGAAACAACTTACCTGCCTCCATCTTATCGTTGCCATTCATAATTTTATACTTTTCTATAAGATCCCCTCTCGTTCTTCTAAATTCCAGTGAGTTCAGTCCCAGACGACTCAATCTCTCAGATGAAGTTGATTGGTTTGGAAAACACAGTGTGGAGGACTTTCAATCCTAAGTTGAGTGATTTTCAATCCCCCCCCCTGCCCTCACCGAATGTTGCCCTATCTCCCAGCAATCATCTGGTGAGGTCACTAAAAGTGAGAAGTGTCCTCTCTGATAACCCTGCTCTGGAAGGATGTAGATCAAATCACACAGAAATATAGAACGTGCCCAAAACGTTCTTGGTCCATCGGTGTGAGATGCTTCAAACTTTGGAAATTTGCAGTAATCCGAAATCCTGCTGGGAATTCCTAGCAATTTCTGCTTCTAGCCATACAGTTATTCCTCTTTTTTCTCCTCCCCTCCCTCTTCCCCCACCGTTGGAGAAGGACAGATGGTTTGGTACAACTGAGAAGCTGGTGGCAAATGCATTGGCAAGCAGGAAATAGATGGTTCGGATGATTAGCCAGAAGGAATTGTGTCCTGCAGCCAGTTGCATTGATGTGGGAGGAGCTATCCTGGTGGTAGCTCTCAGATGGTGTCCCAGAGGGTGGCAAATCTATGGAATTCGCTGCCCGTTGAAGCAGTGGAGGCGACCTCAGTAAATATACAGGTATGCGCCACTTAACGTCCATGATACGTTCTGTGAAATTGGGAATATGCAATGTGAACGTTGCATGAACACCATACTATATACTTAGCAAAGCTCTATGGGATACTGAACACGATAAATTAAACAGTTTAATTTTTTTTCACTTTTTTATGTAAACACTTTACAAGCCTTTATCACAAACAACTTAACAAAAAGGATCAGTATCATCCCCATCATTGGTCTCAACTTCCTCATTGTGCTCCACTGGAAGAGTTACCGGTCAAATAACCTCCATTGATGAACCGTCACTCTGTAATGCCTGAAGGGCCTGGCTGAGCCTCTTCTTTGTGGGGGGCATGTTGGCTTCCTCAGGAATATGTCCCATGTTGTTTGCCCAGTTTACTTTTTCTTCATGAATTTCTTTATCTGCAGCCAACACTGCACGGGCAATCCTCTCCATCAGTGAAAAGCATTCAGCGTTTGGGTCCATCTCTTCAGCATGGAGTTAAGGTCTGCATAGAATTTGGCGAACCCCTTGACAGTGAACCTCTTCTGCACCCGTTCGCCTTCTGCAGTTCCCTTTTCCCTTGCCTATCCTTCAGTTCCGGTTACGACCGCTTCTCGCGTTCTCCAATTGGGATTTCTGACTGAACTCGATTATAACCCTACCAGACAATGAATGTATATGTGGTTGGGCGTTACCCGATTGCACATTAAGCGGCGCACACCTGTATTTAGGACAAGGTTGGATAGATTGTTACATTGCAGGGGAATTAAGAGATATGGGGGAAAGGCAGGTAGGTGGACATGAGCCTTCTCATCAGAAGATTCCACAGGAGCATCTCAGGGGATGAGACAGTTTTGTTGAGTTTTGTCAAGTCCCTCCAGAGAGGGCCAGAGGAGATTTAACTTTCTGGACTGAACGCTGGGATATTGAATTGGGCTTTTTTTTTTTTGTCATGCGTTCTGAGGCACAGTGGAAAACTGCTTTGGGTGCTATCCAGAGCAAGTCAGCCTCTTCGTGGTGCACGCATATCGGTGTTACAATCAAACAAAAATCAAGTCACGTACACTCACAGTTGCCGTGAACGTAAGGAGAGGATCTGCTGGAAAGTCGGCTGGAACTGGCTCCTTTGCCATTAGTCCGGGAGTTTGTGTTCCATTTCACTGCCTGAGCACTCAGTCAAATAAAACTGCGATTAAAATGACCGGATTGTGACAGAAACCCTTCTGGTTGCTCTTTGAGGAGGGTCTGGCTGAAAGGTGATAAGATACAAGATTTTATTGTTCTTTATGAAAGTACAGTAAAACCCCTGGTATCTGACATCCACGGGGATTGTTAGACAAGTGAATCTTCCGGTTGCTTGAGATTATGTGGAGTGGTGGACTAATGGTGAGGTGCACCAATTTTAAACCTGTATTTTTTAACCTATTTATTTATTTTTTGCTTGAATTCTGGATAACAGGGGTTTTATGATTCAATGTGCAGAGCCACTGAAGCCCTTCCTTGCTGCACATACACAAGTGCATAAGTACACCAACTACAACATTGGTAAATTACCACAGCATGTGAAGCTGGATAAAGAAAATGAATATGAGGGGATCGATTAAAAATTCACAGTTGCAGTTAACGTGAGGAAGAAAAACTAATGTGCAGATAGATCTTTTGGTGGTCGAGGTCTGGGTTATGGTAGAACGGGGTGGTTCAAGAGCCTGATGATTGTTGGGTTGGTTCTTGAACCTGGAGGAACCCAGGGGTTGTGAGCAGGGTGATGGAGATCCTTTATGATGTTAGTTACCTCCTTTGAATAGTGCCTTGCATAGATGTTTGCGATGGATGGGAGGTGGATCCTGTGGTCGACTCGGATAGGTTTACCCCTCTCTGCAACCTGGTGTCAGGTTGTGTTGCAAATAGTTGATATACTTGTCCACCTGTACACAGTGCTCCTGTCGCAGTTCGATATTTCAATGACGTGCAGATCCGCTCAGACTCCCTCGGAAGGAGAGGCGCTGGCACGCCTTCTTTTACTGATGGCTCAACATGCTGGCTCCAGGAGAGGTCCCCTGATGCGTAGACCTGGCTATGGTCTTGGGTAAGCTAGGCAAGTCGCTGGACATCATCAGATCAGCCATCATCTCATTGAATGGAGGAGGAGGCTCGACGGGCCAGATGGCCGACTCCTGCTCCCAGTTCTTTTGTTCTTTCGACTCCCAGGAGGCTGAAGGGACTGGTCCTCTCCACCTCCGTCCCACAGTGAAGACGGGTGCCTGGCTCCTTGTCCTCTCCTTCCTAAAGCCCACAGTCGGCTCTGTGGTCTTTCTGACGTGTGCTCCATGCTGCCTTGGTGCCAGAGAGGGTGGGTTCTTCCCAACCTCCTTACCTGACCCCGCCAGGGCAACCAGGAATGGGCAAGATGGGCTGAAGGGTTGGTGTGGGCTTTGCTGGAGGAGAGTCTATGTGTTCACCATTCACTGACCATCCTCAACACCCCCCCCCCAACCCTCAACATTTGCCTCTGTTCCACAGCTGGCCATGCAGACAGGGGCAGAGCCTCCACCGATCTGGAGAGTGCAGAAGGCCTCGTTGCAACAGTTCGTGCCCGAGGTGAGGGACGGACATCGCCACTTCTCCTCCAGCAGCCAGGTAAACCTCCTTCCTCCGCCATCCCCCCATCCCTGCCACCCCTTCCCCTCACTGCTACTATTTACCCCCTTCCCTCCTGCCCCTCTCCAGGTGTCCCCCCTCCCCACCCTCCTACCCCTCTCCACTATTGTTTACCCCCTTCACCTGCCATCTCCCTCTCTCCAATAGAGTTTACCCCCTTCACCCACCCCCTCCCCCATACTCTACCTCTCTGGTTTCTCCCTTCCCCTGCTCTCCTGCACCTCTCTGCAGTTACCCCCTCCTGCATCTCTCTGCTGTTGTTACCCCTCCTCCACCTCTCTGGTTACCCCCTCTCCTGCCCTTCTCTGTAGTTACCTCCCTCCCACCCCTCTCCACAACAGTTACCCCCCCTCCCTGCCTCTGTTCACTGCAGTTACCCCCTCCCCCACCCTCCTACTCCTTTCTGGTTATCCCTTTTCCCCACCCAGCTGTGCCTCTTCACCGCAGTTAAACTTCTCCTCCCTCCTGCTCCTCTCCAGAGTAATCACCCCCCCCTCCCCCACCCTCCTGCCCCTCTCCATAGAAGTTGGGGCTGAGGTGACACTGTCTTCCCTTCCTTCCCTGGCCAGTACGTGGAGTACCCGGACGAGGTGAAGAACGACTACCAGCGCCTCTACGTCAAGTTCCTGGAGAACGCTGACAAGCGGGACTATGTGCGGATCTGCGCCAAGAAGCCCTGGCACCGACCCCTGCACCTGGCCAAGAAACAGGACTCGGTGGCCATCTCCGGGGAGACGGACGAGGAAGACGAAGAGAGTGGCGGGGAGGGCGTCTTCCGGGAGCGGGATGAGTTTGTGGTGAAAATCGACGACATCAAGGCTCTTAAGGTGAGCTGGCACCCAGGGTCGTTTGGTGACGCTCTCACTGATAGGGGCTCAGGTCTCCATAGGCCAATTGAGGGGGATGAATTTATGGAGAAGGTTTCCAGGAAGGAGGACTAGGCAGTTGAAGCCAGAGAGTCAAGGAAATTGGGAATGGGCAGGAAGCCAGACCTCGTGGAAGTAAAATAACAACGTTGAAGAAACTCAGCAAGTCAAACTGTGTACTTTATTGTAGCAAAGATAAAGCTGCATCACCTACATTTCGGGCTTGAGTGAGCCCTTCACCAAGGTGTAAAAAAATGTCAGCAAGTGTCTGAACAAAAAGATGGGGGGAGGAACACAGTCCCAAAGGGAGGAGGTAGTGGGTGAAGAAGGGAGGACTCACAGGGGGAGGGGGGGATGGCTCATGAATAGAGAGGGAAGTGGGTGGAGAGCTGGAGGAAAGAAGACAAGGGGAAGGTAGGGAGAACGGAGAGAAGGCCAACGGACACCGGAGAGGTCGATGTTAATGCCACGCGGCTGGATAGCGCCCAGATGGAAAATCAAGTGCTGTTTATGGGTGGTCTAGTTGGATAGTACATGAAGCCATGGGCAGACTTGCAAGCCCATTCTCACATTTTGCTGCATAAAGGACACTGTTTACCCGCTGAGTTTCTCCAGCTTTGTCCAACTTCAACCACAGTGTATCCAGACTTTTGTTTCTTCAGATCTCGTGGAAGGCAGGTTTACTTTCCAAGCCATGAGCTGCTTGGAGAGACTCAGCGGGTCAACAATATCTATGGGTAGAAACGGTCAGTCAGATTCAGATTCCAGATTTATTGTCAGAGTACATATATGACAGCACACACAACCCTGAGATTCTTTTACAGTCAAAATTACCACTTACTGATCATGCAAAATATTCCTGACTCATCTTACACATGCAAACATATAAAGAACTGTAAACAAACTGCAAAACAGAGAGGAAAAAATAAAATGCACAAGTAATAGTCCTGAAATGAGTCTGTGATTGAGTTTGTCATTGAGGACTCTGGTGGAGGGGGAGCAGCTGTTTCTGAACCTGGGGGTGCAAGTCTTTCCTGATGGTAACAGTGTGAACACAGCGTGCACTGGGTGGGGTGGATCCTTGATGATCGCTGCTGCTCTCAGATGGCAGCGTATCCTGTAGACGTTCTCTATGGTGGGGAGGGTTTTGCTTGTGACATCCTGGGCTGTGCTCTCTACCTTTTGCAGGGCTTTCCCCTCAGGGGCATTGGTGTGATGCAGCCGGTCAGTGACCTTTCCATTACACATCTCGGGGTTTGAAATCAAGTCACCTTTATTTACCATTCATACCATGCTCGCCCAGTAGGACAAGATGGCATTTTTCCAGGACCGTGGAGCATTTTTACATAGATATGAGTTAGGAAAGCAGTTAACACATTGAAATATTGTGATAGTGAGACAGTGAAAGAAAACGGCGCACAACCCACACCTGTACTGGAGTCCAGGAGCCTGATGGCTTGGAGGGAAAAAAAGCTGTTTCCAATGTCATACCAAACTTGCGCGAACTCCCGAGGAAGTAGAGGCGCTGACGTGCTTTCTTTGCGAACCCATTAGTGTGTTGGGTCCAGGAAAGCTCCCCCGAGAAGGTGGCTCTCAAGAACTTGAATTTGCTCAGTCAAGTTCAAGTTTATGGTCATCCAAATGCAACCTGTCGAAACAGCATTCTCCCGACCTTGGTGCAGCACACGCAGACACATTCAACGATTTGAGTCAGGACCCAAGTTGTTGGAGGCCGAGGGAAGACATCGTCAGACCCTGTCCAACTCCTCCCCCCTGGGGACCACAGCACATTTAAGTAAAAACCTTGTTTTCATTTCATCTCGCATAACGTTAATGTTTTTTACGTAGTCGGTAGGAGAGAAGTACGGAGGAAGCCAACTAAACTTGACTGGTTCACAGGGGGGGGGGGGTGGGCCATAAACTTTGAGCAGAGCCCTAAGGGGGCCATAGCCAAAATGAAATGGTTGAGAATGGCTAGTAGATGATTGGAAATGTTTTCCTATCACGATGAAAGGGGTAAGTTTAAAGGAGATGTGTGGGGCTTGTTTGGAACGGGCTGCTGGGGTGTTGTGTTGGGAAGAGTATCAGGTTCGGTGGGTTCACAGAGACTAGTCTGGATACAAGTGTTATAACCATTAACCATTTAAATCACCTATAACTTTTATTAACAAACGGGAGAACATTAAACGGTATTTCACTTAAGCAACGATATAGACATTCACCTTGGACTTCAGTTGGCCTCTGACAACAGTAAACCTATACTTGACCCGCTCACACACTACAAACAGGGACTCTTGCACACACCCGGTTCCCTGACCAACAGGGGTGTGGCTCCCTCCAAGTATTGACCAATCATAATACTACGGCTCAGTGTAGTGCACACCTTACCCGCAACTTCCAGCAATGTCCACAGTAGTGACCTGGCGTGCGGCGATGACCGAGGCTTGGACCACGAGGCAAAGAGAAAGAATCTGCTGTGTATTGGTGTTGTATAGTGTTAATCTGTGCTTCTAGCCAATAATGACCCCAGTTGATTTAAATTGGCCAACGACAAGGTATGCACTAATGGGCGGCCAGAGTCGAACCTTGATTGACAGGTGATGTGACTTCCGAATAAGTTTCAGACATGGAGAACAAGTGACCACCCGCAATCCGCACGTTCTAAACAGACAGGGAGGCCATGTTTCCTCCACACACATGGGCGTAATGGTGGAAGCAGATGGGCAAAAGGCTGGTAGATAGACCCATGAATATGTAGGGATATGAATATTGCTAAAGAAGTAGAAGTTTAGTTTAATTTTAGCACAGACATGTGGGCTGTAGGGCCTGTTCCTAAGCCAGTACTGTTCCACATTCCATGACCCGTGCTGAAGAGTCCCGATCCAAAATGTTGAAGATAATTTTTCCCCAAGGACGCTAACCTGACCTGCTGAATCCCTCCAACTCCATCATCGGCAGCTTTCTCCTTCGTTTAAGGCCCACAGGGGGGTGGCCCTTCATGGTGGTGGTGATGAGCCTCGTTCTTGATCTGCTGTAGACCGTACACTGATGAGGCTTCCACAGCGCCGTGGGTTTGGGAGGTCCATCTTCGAGAGCTGAGAATCGGGGCTGGTGGCATGTTCCCCTGCCTTTGACCTGGGGTGATTGAGGTCGCAGTTTTGTGAGGTGCTGTGCGAATAACTGGGCCATTTTGTTGAAGGAGCCCACTGCATAGTGGTGGAGGGAGTGTACACTTAATGGTGGATGAGGGCTCACCAACGGCCAAAAGGAATCCTCCCCTTTTCTTTCCTCAGTCTTTATTCTGACGCCTTCCTATTTATTTGCTTGTACCTTGAAGAAGGGCTCAGGCCCAAACTTTTGGTAATATATCTTTACCTCCTATGGCCGCTGTGAGACCAGCTGAGTTCCTCCAGCATTTACTGTGTGCTTACTACAATCACAGCTTCTGAACAGGTTTGCATTTCACCCCTTGTCCCAGATTCGATGGGCTAAATGGCCTCTTTCTTTTAGGCATGGGGAAGAATACATTGTTAATTGACGGAGTATTGGGATGAGAAGGAAGGATGGGCATTGAGGTGGTGGAGGACAGCCCCCTCCACGGGTTACCCTGGGCGTCGAAGCCCGGGCAGCACCAGACTAATGGTTCTCAGCTGGCGCCTTGTCTCCACAGTTAGCGATGCAGGCGGGGCGCGAGCCACCTCCTGTCTGGCGGGTTCAGAAGGCCTTGTTGCAGAAGTTCACCCCTGAGATCCGTGACGGACAGCGGCAGTTCTGCGCCACAAGCAAGGTAAGGAAGAGGGGCGTTCGAGCAAGGCTTCCCTTAAGCACCTGCGAGAACCCCCTCATGGCCCACAAAATCCTCCTGAAGGGCAAGTCATTGCTACAATTGCTACAATGTAGCCAGGCAGTGGCTACATGGCGATCACTGCACCGAGAAAGGAGAGGCGATGTATTATACGTGCACTTTCCCTGGGTGAGTGGAACATCAGGCAGGGCTTTAACGATGAGTATCTGAGCTGACTAGTGTCACTAGTGAGGTGTGTGGAGGTCTGGACCACACCGGATGACACCAAAATGATGGTCTATAAAAGTTTTGCACAATGTTTCAGCACATTATTATTTTTAATAAAAATATCCCTGTCATTCGTTATAACAACAAAAACATTTTCCCCAAGTCCAGCTGACATGTATCAATACACCTACAAGGCTAAAACTTGATGCTCATTTACTTTTTGAACCTTCTAATTTGCTCCGGTCAGAGCCGTTGTTATTACCCAATAACAATGATGCTTTGAATATCATGGTTTCGTCAGCAAGCGCTGTTGTTTTTGTTGCTGCTGGCGTTTTTGCAGTGCTTTTGTCAAGTTTTCTGGTGTCTTAGCTACAATAATATTTAGGTTATGCGTAGTTTTACGGTGTAATTTTTAAATTTTGCTGGTTGTTTATCTCACGACCTTCAGTGATCTACGGGAATTGCGATTCGCGAGTAACATTAGTACTAAGGATTCTGGTATGGTGGAGGTCCATGGCGGGAAAGGTGACACCAACCCTAGTGAAGCCGCTGCCAGATAAACTGACTACAATAATACACCTTAAATTGCTTTCATATGAGATTGAAAACAAGGCAATAAATATAAAGGGAGAGATAAATAAATAATCGCTGCTGCAGTTGAGGTCCCTTTATTGTCATGTAATAGTTTGGAACATGTCATCATGGCTCAGCTTTGCGAATGAAGATCCAGGAAGGATCGTGGACGAGCGCGTGGCCTTTTGAGCCTGCGCAATGGAGGAGTGCAGTGTGCGCAGGACTGGCCCCACCCTTTACACTCGGGGTTTTATCTGCCACGGACGGTAACAGCCAGGGTCGTAGGCGTTACTTTCTCCTAGATGGGTGGCCCTGATGAGGCTAATGACTCCCATCTGCCCAGGTTTGAAATCTGAGTTTTCCTTCCCTTAGGCTGGCTGCCAACCGAGCCCAGCCAACCCGTCCAGTTATACAGGTGGACACTCAGTCATGCCGTGACGTAGCAAACTCAGTGAAAACAGGGGTGGGGGGCACTAACAAGGAGGTGCTGCTACAGAGGCAGTAATGTAGGAGAGGCCACCTACAGTGACCTCCTGCCTGGCGAGCCAGGCAGTGGCTACATGGCGATCACTGCACCGAGAAAGGAGAGGCGATGTATTATACGTGCACTTTCCCTGGGTGAGTGGAACATCAGGCCCAGACCTCAACCAGCATCCCCCCCCACCACCACTCCCATCGCTGTAAGGCAGACAAAGTGTCACTATGTGTCACCCAGAGTCCCTTACAGTACGAGAGAGAGTCTATTTAAAATTGAGGGTCCGTGGATTCGCCTCCAGTCCTTCCACAGCCTCTGTAGCCGCACAGACCCCTGTTTGATCCACCCGAGCTCCAAACCTCCTGCATGATTAGTGACCAAGGCCCCTTCGGGAGCCCTTCCTACCCTCATCACCCTCTCGAATCCCAACTCCGATCTGGTTCCCGTGTGCCGGCCTCCAGCAGCCCGTTCATGAGTCGCCTGCAGCCTGCGTGGGCCCCTCAGCCGCTGAGACCCTCGCTGGTCCATCGCTGCGGTCACCCTCCTGTAGGGTCATCTCTTCATTTGACTCGAACAACCTCTCCCCAGCCCCACTCCCCTTCCCTTCAACACCCAGGCGCCATCACCGCCCTCTCGTAGGTGGTTGTGGAGTGCCGGGAATGTTTTCAGGCCTGTCATTACCTGTCTTCCTCCCTTTCAGTATCTTGGGTACTTTGGACATGCCAAAAACGAGTACCAGCGTCTCTACGTCAAGTTCCTGGAGAACGTGAACAAGAAGGATTATGTGCGCGTTTGCTCGAAGAAACCTTGGCATCGGCCGCAGCAGTCACTGAGGTATGGGGTGGGGGGGGTGGGATGTCTGTCTGGGGGTCTTGGGTGGGGGCTTCCCGAAAATGTCTTGTCATGCTTAGGGTCAGGGTGAGGTCCATCAGGGTTGACCCCCACTGCCTGTGAGAGGGTGGTCCCTGATCATGGGCGCAATACCTGACCCTTTCAGGGGTGTGAGGATGGGGAAGGAGTGGGAGACGTGCGATGGGGAAAAGCGCAAGATTGGGGTGGGGTCCTGATGGGGAGGGATGTGCGAGGGTGGGGGAAGCGTGTGAAGAAGGCTGGGGTGAGATGGTTTGGTGTGGTGGGGTGAGGGTAATGAGGGGATGGGGTGAGGGTAAGGGGAGAGGTGTATATCAGGTAGAGGGAGAATTGTGAGGGTGGGAGTGTCAGGGTGTAGCAGGCAGAGGGAGGAGTGTGAGGGAGGGGTGTGAAAGTGTAAAGGGGATGGCTGTGGGGGGTTGTTCGACTAAGGGAGGGGACAGGTCAGAACGTGACCTTTTGGTGTGTTTGGTGCCTCAGACGCCAGAGCCAGACCAAGAGCACTCCGAACCGAGTGCCGGTGGTGGTGAAACCGGAGCCACCAGTGCGGCCTCCATCCAAGGCCAAGCAGCGTCCGTCCAAGGCCAAGGCCGAGCCCCCACCCAAGAAGAGGAAAAAGTGGCTGCGGGAGGTGGTGTCGTCGTCTGAGTCAGACTCCACACCCAACCAGCAGAGTGAGGAAGGTGAGCCCCACGGTTATCCCCCCTTCTCCCGGTTCACCCCTCATTCAGTTTACCCATTTCCCCACCCCCCCATTCACATCCCACCCAGCCCCTAGACACTATTCCTAACCCTGCCCCCACATTTAACCAGTTCCCATTGTCCGTGTGCGACGAGAGGGGAATGGGGGAAGTATTTATTCTGCAGAGTGCTGCACAAGGTAACGGTTTATTGAGGGACTGGGATGGACGTACATCTGTCAGAGGGTGAAGTAGAGGAACGACTGACTCTCCTCTCCTTCACTGCAGAACGTATCCCCACTGGCCGGATCCTCAACACACGGGCCATGAAGGAGATGTACAAGAGCTACGTTGAGCTGCTGGTCAGTGCAGCCCTCGATCCTGCCATGATTGAGACCATCGAGGCCAATAACGGTACAAGCAGAGCACGATTCGTCTTCGCCCTTCCCACCTCGCACAAACACAGCACCTCAAAGCCTACAAACACAAGATTTAGCGCCAACTGTCCACAACGCGCTGAGGTTCCTGGCGGAAAGGTTCTCTGCACCTCCCCTGACGCTGACCCACTGACAGAGCATTGCTGTAGCTTCCCCCCCTTCGTTTTTGCCACAGGCCTTGCAGTGTCTTCCAGGACACACTCGGCTTGAAGGTGGCAGAGGGAGGTGCCACAGAATTCGGTGTCCTTGGAGCAAGGGAGTCCTCACTGGAACATGAATCCGTCCACAATTGGGGCACCGTGTACAGTTGTGGAAAGATGACATGGCATTTGAGAGGATGCAGAAGAGACTGCTGGGGTTAGATGGTCTTAAGATTGGTTGTTTTCATTGGAAATGAGGAGATTTTTTTTTAATTTAGGCATACAGCATGCTTACAGGTCATTTTGCCCCATGAGCAGGCTCCGCCCTATTACACCCAAACCCCGGTACATTTTTAAGATTGGGAAGAAGCCAGAGCACCCGGAATAAACCCACAATGACACAGGGAGAACGTACAAACTCCTTACAGACAGCACGGGATTTGAACCCCAGTCACTGGCTCTGTAACAAGCACTCTGCTAACCGCACTGCCCCAAAGTTAACACCTTGTCAGAGAGTCGGGGAAGCACATTTCCCTTTGATAACGTGAGGGTAGGAACACATGGAGGTAAAGGCATTGGGACAGTTGATGCGTTAATGGACAGTTCCTTTCTCCCAGAGGGTGATAGAGCAGAAAGAAGCTGGAGTCAGCGAAATCCTGTCACATTTAAATGCATCGATATGGTGTAACTGCAGGACGTGGTCCCGGCAATGGGGAGGCTCGACTGTTTCTATCCCAGCACCATTTTTCAGGCCCATCAGAGATGTGATCGGCCACTTGCCTAAATGTTGAAGGCTCATTTGGCCTGCTTTCCCTCTCTGCCACGTTCACCCCTGAGACCTTGGTTTGGGTTCAAGAACTCGGAAGGAGCTTTTATGAACGTGTGAGAATGAAGCTGATCATCCTGGTGTGTGGTGTGAGGCTGTAGTTCATTGTCGTGGTGTGCAGTTTAAAGGTGTAGCCGATCGTTTTTGTGTATGGTGCGAAGGTGAATCTGACTATCCTGGGCTGAGGGTTAAACTGATCGTTGTGTGAGGGTGTAGCCAATTGTCCCGGTGTGTGGGTGAAGCCGACGGTCCCGGTGTGTGTGATGTAGGGGTGTAGCCCATCAACCCAGTGTGTGGGGGAAGCCGATCGTTTTGGTGTGTATTGGGGTGACTGGCCACATGATGTGTCTATTCTTGCTGCAGATGAACTTTATTTACCAACCATGAAGAAAATTGATGGCATCTTAACAGAACACAAGAAACGTGTGACAAAGCGAGTGTCTCTGAGCTCCTCACTCCAGGTACGTTTGAGTCATATTTGTCACATTATAGAGAGAAGGGTTCTTCTGCGAGCAGACTACCAAGCTATCCCCAACATTCATACAGCACAACTTACAGAGTCTCAGATTCCAATGCAAAGGACGATCAATTAACACCAAACAGGAGCAGCATGTTGGGGGGGTTCAATCAGGAGACTGATGGCTGTGGGGAATAAATTGTCTTTAAGCCTGTTGAATCCCACAATCTTGAGCCTTCTCCATGATGAGAGAAGGAGGAAAGAGGGTGTGTCCGGGGATTGTGATGTTGGCTGCCTTTTCCTGGAAAGCGGGAGATGAGGTCCCGTGGCGGGGGAATTACCTGGCCCTGTGGTGTGCTTGCGAGAAGGCTAGTGCATGGTGCGGTGCCTTGGCATTCTTCAGCATTGTTAGAGCATAGTTTTCACATCATTAAGGTCACAGCTGGAGTGGCAACGCTGCCAAATCCAGAATCTGGATCATGATCAGAATTTATTGTCGTGAACATGTCATGGAATTTGTTGTTTTGTAGTAGCATCTGGGGGTTGGGGGGGGAAGGGGGGAAGACAAAGGTACAGGAGACTGAAGACGAGCTCCCAGCGGCACAAGGACAGCTTCTTCCCCTCCCTCATCAGATTCCCGAATGGACCACGAACCACAGATTCTGCCTCACTTGGTCTTCATGCATTTTTATTTTGTACGGTGGTTTATTTAAATCTTTGCACTGCAATGCTGCTGCAAAACAACGAATCTCGTGACGTGCTCCGGACAGTAAATTCTGATCCTGCAGAAAGGGTTTTACAGTCAGTTGCATCACTAGGATTCGTATCACCTGGTGTGGTAACTCATAGTGTCACCCACCCCACTATGGACCAACTCGTAACTGAGTAGCCGAGAGGAAGCCGTTTTAAAAAAAAATTTCTCCTTCCGTCTCAAAAAAAAATTATTGATATCAATTCACAAATACTAATGACCACAATATTGTAACTAAAACACCGAAACGTTGGACAAAGCAGCGTCTATAGAAATGCCAGCAGCGATGGAAACAACAGCAGGAGCTGGTAGTGCGTGCAGACGAAACCACCCGATTCGAAGTGTCGTCGTCATTGGGGAATAACGACGGCTCTGACCGGAGCCAGTTAAAGGTTCAAAAAGTAAACGAGCATCGAGTTTTAGCCTCGTAGGGATATTGATACGTGTCAGCTCAGCTTACGGAAAACTTTTTTTCATAACTGACGACAGGGATATTTTTATAAATATTTGCTGAGACACTGCACAAAAATTTTATAGACAGTCATTTTGGTTCCTCCCCCCCCCCCCCCCCCCCCACCCCAGTGATGCCAGTGCCCACAGGTAGACCTGAGCAATGTGTGACCCTTGTTTGTCGCTGTGTTGCAGGAGGGATTGCAGACTTTCCCACAACTGGTGGTCGAGGACTGTGATGCGGATCACAAGGAGAGCCCCGCCAGCTCGGTGAAGCTAAAAGTGGTGGGTACGCCCTACAACAGAAAGACTCTCAGTCAGCTCAAGAAGAATGTACAGCGGCCACAGGTGAGGAGGAGGAGGGGGTGGGTGGTTGGGTTTCCGAGCTCGGCTCTGCAGCCGTCCCCCTCGAATTTCCGTGAAGTGTGGGTCGCCAGAGTGCACCGTGGCTCAGCCAGCAGAGCCACAGCCTCAGCCCCAGACTCACGGCTTCAATCTTAACCTTGGATGCTCTATGGAGTTTACATGCACTCCCTGTGTGGGTGAGTGATTCACAGATTCGTACCACAGAAATGAGCAGACCTGACTAGCTTATTTTGGTACTAACCAAAACAAACCCATCTGTCTTGTTCTTCAAACCGTTCCCATCCATGTATGTGTATAAATAACTTTTAAAGTGGAACCAGGTCTTTCCATTTACCTTTTACATTCTGTGAATATCATCCCTCCCCCCGAGCTCATCCCTCCCCCCGAGCTCATCCCTCCCCCCGAGCTCTTCCCTCCCCCCGAGCTCTTCCCTCCCCCCGAGCTCATCCCTCCCCCCGAGCTCATCCCTCCCCCCGAGCTCATCCCTCCCCCCGAGCTCATCCCTCCCCCCGAGCTCTTCCCTCCCCCCGAGCTCATCCCTCCCCCCGAGCTCATCCCTCCCCCCGAGCTCATCCCTCCCCCCGAGCTCATCCCTCCCCCCGAGCTCTTCCCTCCCCCCGAGCTCTTCCCTCCCCCCGAGCTCTTCCCTCCCCCCGAGCTCTTCCCTCCCCCCGAGCTCTTCCCTCCCCCCGAGCTCTTCCCTCCCCCCGAGCTCTTCCCTCCCCCCGAGCTCTTCCCTCCCCCCGAGCTCTTCCCTCCCCCCGAGCTCTTCCCTCCCCCCGAGCTCTTCCCTCCCCCCGAGCTCTTCCCTCCCCCCGAGCTCTTCCCTCCCCCCGAGCTCTTCCCTCCCCCCGAGCTCTTCCCTCCCCCCGAGCTCTTCCCTCCCCCCGAGCTCTTCCCTCCCCCCGAGCTCTTCCCTCCCCCCGAGCTCTTCCCTCCCCCCGAGCTCTTCCCTCCCCCCGAGCTCTTCCCTCCCCCCGAGCTCTTCCCTCCCCCCGAGCTCTTCCCTCCCCCCCGAGCTCTTCCCTCCCCCCCGAGCTCTTCCCTCCCCCCGAGCTCTTCCCTCCCCCCGAGCTCTTCCCTCCCCCCGAGCTCTTCCCTCCCCCCGAGCTCTTCCCTCCCCCCCGAGCTCTTCCCTCCCCCCGAGCTCTTCCCTCCCCCCGAGCTCTTCCCTCCCCCCGAGCTCTTCCCTCCCCCCGAGCTCTTCCCTCCCCCCGAGCTCTTCCCTCCCCCCGAGCTCTTCCCTCCCCCCGAGCTCTTCCCTCCCCCCGAGCTCTTCCCTCCCCCCGAGCTCTTCCCTCCCCCCGAGCTCTTCACCCCCCCGAGCTCTTCACCCCCCCGAGCTCTTCACCCCCCCGAGCTCTTCACCCCCCCGAGCTCTTCACCCCCCCGAGCTCTTCACCCTCCCCGAGCTCTTCACCCTCCCCGAGCTCTTCACCCTCCCCGAGCTCTTCACCCTCCCCGAGCTCTTCACCCTCCCCGAGCTCTTCACCCTCCCCGAGCTCTTCACCCTCCCCGAGCTCTTCACCCTCCCCGAGCTCTTCACCCCCCCCGAGCTCTTCACCCCCCCGAGCTCTTCACCCCCCCGAGCTCTTCACCCCCCCGAGCTCTTCACCCCCCCGAGCTCTTCACCCCCCCGAGCTCTTCACCCCCCCGAGCTCTTCACCCCCCCGAGCTCTTCACCCCCCCGAGCTCTTCACCCCCCCCGAGCTCTTCACCCCCCCGAGCTCTTCACCCCCCCGAGCTCTTCACCCCCCCGAGCTCTTCACCCCCCCGAGCTCTTCACCCCCCCGAGCTCTTCACCCCCCCGAGCTCTTCACCCCCCCGAGCTCTTCACCCCCCCGAGCTCTTCACCCCCCCGAGCTCTTCACCCCCCCGAGCTCTTCACCCCCCCGAGCTCTTCACCCCCCCCCGAGCTCTTCACCCCCCCCGAGCTTCCCCCCCCCCCCCCACCGAGCTCGGAGAGGAATTCCCTGCAGTTGTTTTTCTGCAGGGATTCGACCTTGCTGATCATGTTAGCGCAGCAGGAAGGAGGGGCAACTCTGGATACAGAACTCTGTCTGCTGCCCAAGGCCAGAGTCTGAGCGATGGCTTTCCCCCGTTGCTCAGTGATTTTTTTTGCATTTTATTTTTTAAGGACTTCCAAGTGGAGGCTGAGAAACTGCAGTTTTATACCTTGTTCCACTCTCTACACCACTACAAGTACCACACATTACTGCACTGTAAAGAACAGGTGAGTCAGCCCCCTCCTGCATGGCCTTTTAAATTAATGATCGCAAACTCTGGAGGTGGAAAGATCTAGAATTGTTCTTAGGTTTGCGATGGGTTAAGTTGAAAGGACCTGAACTGGTTCTCAGCTTTCGGGCGGCTTTAGCATCCAAAGTCACACTTTCAGCCTCAACCATTCTGTCTTTCCCACTGATGCTGCTTGTTCCTGCATGTCTGGTTCTGAAGATAATGTCGCCTGATTTTCTCTGCACGTACAGGCGGATCGATGGGCTGTCATGGTGTAGATTGGTTTGAGGGAGACTGCAACAGCCTGCCTGAGAATGAATGTTGCCAGGGAAGAAGGCACGTCTGGGATACCTGAGAGGGCAGACAGGGACCTGGGTCCCTGAGAATTCATTATAGGTTCCATAGGTTCCAAGAGAATCAAAGCTGGACGTGTTATCAACAAACAGTGGCCTTTATTTATGCACAAGGGAATTCACAAAAGGTCACACACTCATAGACTAACCTGGAAAAATACATAAATAACTACAAATAAATCACTGCTAAACATTCTCAACTCCTGATTGGGAATGTAAGGGTTATTACACAATGCCCATCCACCCACAGGCACAGCACACTAATGAACAGTAAATTAATTAAAAATGACAAGTATATCAAATGAAACTGGTTTCCAGAATCGACCACGACTTGTGATTCAGGACGGGCCCATTACAGTTAGCCCTCTGGTGTCTGCCTGTGGCTGGCAGCCTGGACTAGTGATGGGCTTAAGGCAGCAGTTAAAAAGCAGAGAGTGCAAGCCTCCATGTGCGAAGCTTTTTCATTGCAGGGCTTGTCTACGTGACCTTGTCTGTGAGGACCAATCGCCTGTGGGCAGATCTAACCATTGATTGTCTGTGGGGGAGGAAGAGGGGAACAAAGGGGGTCCAATCACACTGTAAGGGCCAATCACCTATCAACCTCACAAATGGACAGATCTAACCCTCGATTGGCAGGTGAGCTGCCTTCCAACTAGGTGCCAGCCGGAGAGGCCATGTGACCCCCTGCAATCAATATCCCGACCTGGTTGCAGATGGAGGGGTCACGACATGACCCTCCTCAATCCACACAGGAGCCGGGTACCTGAGAGGACAGTCAGGGACTCATCCAATGGTCTACCATTGGCTGGCAGTGGATGCCAGGACCTGGAAGGCCCCTCCCCATGTTCTCCACACTGGCATCACTAGCGGAGTCTGGACCGCACCGGGTGACACCATCAGAGGGGGGTGACAGCAAAATGACGGGCTATAAATTTTTTGTGCAACAAAATACATTTTCTGTTAGCCCAGTACACCTACGAGGCTAAAACCTGATGCTCATTTACTTTTTTGAACCTTCTAACGGGCTCCGGTCAGAGCCGTCGTTATTCCCCAATGACAGCGACACTTCGAATCGTGTCGTTTCGCCTGCCTGCGCCACCAGCTCGCGCTGTTGTTTCCGTCGCTTCTGGTGTTTTTATAGTCGCTGCTTTTGTCAAATGTTCTGGTGTTTGGCAACAATATTGTGGCCATTGGTATTTGTAAATACATTGAAGCCATGCGTATTGTAATTTAAAGGTGTAATTTTAATTTTGCAAGTTGTTCATCTCACTACATTCATTGACCTGTAGAAATTATGATTTACCAGTAACATTAGGTCAAAAAACATTACTAATAATTTGTATGGTCTAGTACAAGAGGAGGTCCATGAGGTGGGGGGTGGGGGGGGTGTTGGGTGACACTATGAGTTATTGCACTGGGTGACACCAACTCCCTGACGCCACTGGTTCACCCACCAGCTCATGGACAGAGGGCAGAGTAACTGGGGGAGGGATTTGGGAGAGAGAGGCAGAATGGGCTGGCAATAACCTTTGTTCCCCTCTCCCTGCCCCACAGACGGACACCCTGTCGGAGGTGAACGAGGACCTAGGACAGGAGGAGATTGTTCAGCAATGCATGCGCAACATGGCCTGGCTGGAGAAGCTCTTTGACTCCTTCTGTGAGCTCCTCACACAGGTGCAGCAGCAGTGCGCGTGACACGGTGCGGCGTCACTTGACACGGGCACAGCGGCAGCGTCACATGACACGGGTGCAGCAGCGCGCGACACGGGTGCAGTGCGCGTGACACCGACCACGGCCCAGACCGTTCTCCCCTCTCGCGCACTCTGTCATTTTCTTCCCTCGTTCCCACCTTCCACCCTGCGCTGCTGCCCCCTCTGGTGGAGGGGGCGGAACGCAGCCTGCTGCTCGCCAGGGGGGGGAGGGTGGGGGGAGGGGTGAATGTTCATGGTGTCGGGCCAGTTGTGGCCGGATTTCTTTTGTTGTCCATTTGCTGTGTGGTGACTTCAGCGAGCCAGTATTCATTCACTTAGGAATGTTTAGCAGCTTAATGCTTGTTTTTATCTCTCTGAGAAAGCCCTGTGGTCAAGGATGGTCACTCAGTCCTGAACAGCCCCCTTGGGTGTTCGAGGGGAGGGTGGAATTCAAGCCTCCTTGCTCAGTGGCCAAGGCCCCTCCATACCCTCGAATGTGTCCTCCCACAAGCCTTGCCCACCCACCTGACATGCTAATCCTTACTTCACCCACTAGGATTCTTTGCCTCTTCCCTCTTCCGTCCCCTCCACTTCCAACTCCCATTTTCTCTCCCCTCATCTCCTTTCACCCCATTTCTGCCCAGAGTCTGAGCTGAGAGTCCTTTCTTCCCCTGGGAAGGGTTGGGGGAGGGGTGTGGGTAACTCGTGCCCTCATCTGCAGTCAAAAGGATTTGCCTCTTAACCTGGAGGTGTCTAAAAAAGCCACCACTGAAACCAAGGGCAGCAAAGCCTATGTGGAGGCGTCAGTCCATTGCTACCCACCTTCCACGCCTTTCAAAGAGGACCCAAGTGTGTGTCCTCTCTCCCATTCGTTTGACTGTTCGTTCCTTGCTGTTGCCAAGTTTCCTGAGGGCCTCTGGTGTTGGGGAAGTAGGTTTTGGTTCAAGATTGACGATGGGGTCTCTGAAGGGGGACAAGGTTTGAGCCGGATTGGAGTGACCTATACCTGATGCCACTCTTGAGATGATGCCTCGCAAGGGTTTCAGGGGTTCTCAGACACTCTTTCTGCTGCCCATCCCCATCTCCCCTTCCTCCGCCTTCCCTCTCCCCTCCGCCTTCCCTCTCCCCTCCGCCTTCCCTCTCCCCTCTGCCTACCCTCTCCCCTCCGCCTACCCTCTCCCCTCCGCCTACCCTCTCCCCTCCGCCTTCCCTCTCCCCTCCGCCTTCCCTCTCCCCTCCGCCTTCCCTCTCCCCTCCGCCTTCCCTCTCCCCTCCGCCTTCCCTCTCCCCTCCGCCTTCCCTCTCCCCTCCGCCTTCCCTCTCCCCTCCGCCTTCCCTCTCCCCTCCGCCTTCCCTCTCCCCTCCGCCTTCCCTCTCCCCTCTGCCTTCCCTCTCCCCTCCGCCTTCCCTCTCCCCTCCGCCTTCCCTCTCCCCTCCGCCTTCCCTCTCCCCTCCGCCTTCCCTCTCCCCTCCGCCTTCCCTCTCCCCTCCGCCTTCCCTCTCCCCTCCGCCTTCCCTCTCCCCTCCGCCTTCCCTCTCCCCTCCGCCTTCCCTCACCCCTCCGCCTTCCCTCACCCCTCCGCCTTCCCTCACCCCTCCGCCTTCCCTCACCCCTCCGCCTTCCCTCACCCCTCCGCCTTCCCTCTCCCCTCCGCCTTCCCTCACCCCTCCGCCTTCCCTCACCCCTCCGCCTTCCCTCACCCCTCCGCCTTCCCTCACCCCTCCGCCTTCCCTCACCCCTCCGCCTTCCCTCACCCCTCCGCCTTCCCTCACCCCTCCGCCTTCCCTCTCCCCTCCGCCTTCCCTCTCCCCTCCGCCTTCCCTCTCCCCTCCGCCTTCCCTCTCCCCTCCGCCTTCCCTCTCCCCTCCGCCTTCCCTCTCCCCTCCGCCTTCCCTCTCCCCTCCGCCTTCCCTCTCCCCACCTTCCCTCTCCCCTCCGCCTTCCCTCTCCCCTCCGCCTTCCCTCTCCCCTCCGCCTTCCCTCTCCCCTCCGCCTTCCCTCTCCCCTCCGCCTTCCCTCTCCCCTCCGCCTTCCCTCTCCCCTCCGCCTTCCCTCTCCCCTCCGCCTTCCCTCTCCCCTCCGCCTTCCCTCTCCCCCCCGCCTTCCCTCTCCCCCCCCGCCTTCCCTCTCCCCCCCGCCTTCCCTCTCCCCCCCGCCTTCCCTCTCCCCCCCGCCTTCCCTCTCCCCCCCGCCTTCCCTCTCCCCCCCGCCTTCCCTCTCCCCCCGCCTTCCCTCTCCCCCCGCCTTCCCTCTCCCCCCCGCCTTCCCTCTCCCCCCCGCCTTCCCTCTCCCCCCCGCCTTCCCTCTCCCCCCCGCCTTCCCTCTCCCCCCCGCCTTCCCTCTCCCCCCCGCCTTCCCTCTCCCCCCCGCCTTCCCTCTCCCCCCCGCCTTCCCTCTCCCCCGCCTTCCCTCTCCCCCCCGCCTTCCCTCTCCCCCCGCCTTCCCTCTCCCCCCCGCCTTCCCTCTCCCCCCCGCCTTCCCTCTCCCCCCCGCCTTCCCTCTCCCCCCCGCCTTCCCTCTCCCCCCCGCCTTCCCTCTCCCCCCCGCCTTCCCTCTCCCCCCCGCCTTCCCTCTCCCCCCCGCCTTCCCTCTCCCCCCCGCCTTCCCTCTCCCCCCCGCCTTCCCTCTCCCCCGCCTTCCCTCTCCCCCCCGCCTTCCCTCTCCCCCCGCCTTCCCTCTCCCCCCGCCTTCCCTCTCCCCCCGCCTTCCCTCTCCCCCCGCCTTCCCTCTCCCCCCCGCCTTCCCTCTCCCCTCCACCCCCCCGGGTTAGCCTTCCCCATTACTAGCTCTCACTGCCTTCCCTCTTCCCATCCTGATCCCTGAGACCTCAACTCTCCTAATCCCAAGTTATCAAGTGACCAAGTTATCGGTGGTGCTTGGGTGTAATCGGGTAACAGTTCAAGTAAGGTTTCAGTTACTGAGATAACCACCTCACCTGTCACGGATTACAGAAGTCCCACACTGGGCACTTGGGGCAGCTACTGCCCCTGTTCCTCCTCCCAGAAAGCAGGTTGAACTGGGGTTCCTGGGGATGGCGAGAGGTCCCTCAAGCTCTGAATCCCGCGAGAGGTCTGAACTTGTCGCAAGCCGCTCTGATCCTCCTGCTACGCTGTGATGTCACTGCCAACAGTCTGGGAGAGCATTGTAGATAAGTTCTGCTGCCTGAGGACAGTGAAAATTTCCCCAATGGCCTTGAGCTTCATCAGCTTGGGAACTGGAAATGTATATTTCGGTGAACTTGAGAGGGTACAGGGCAGATTGTTGGGTTAACTATCTCCCTAGTGTCCTACCACTGGTCAGTAATTGCTGGGCTAAAGTGACAAAGCCCAGTTGGATGTAGGGTATGAGGTTCGATCGGTCGCCGGATTTGGTTTTTTCCATGGATCTAAGCTGGGAACTCTCAGCCTTTCGCCTCTTACCACATTTCCCAGAAGGTTAAAACCTCTGTGTTTCAGTTGATGAAATAAGAGTTGATAATAAGGTTAGAATGATCCTGCAAAGCAGACTCAGGTGGACTGGAGCACCTTTGCACTGTCTATCAACGTTGAGTAACTTGGAACGCACTGCATTTGGCTGCCAAAGTAGAGAAGAACCGACTGGACGCTGCCAGTGGCGGCAGACTTCAGGAAGTTGGATGCAGATGGAAATGGTTGCTGGCCCGGCGTAATGTGACTGGATATTGCAATTGGCTGTCAGTCTTGAGAAGTGACCAATCAGACAACACCGTCTGAAGATCGGTTCCCATTGGAAATGCATCCTGAACTTGACGACACCAACCTTGTCCTCTCTCTTTCCCTCCCCCCCCCCCACTAAATCTAACCCCTTGCCCACCTCCAACGAAGTTCCAAAAAAAATGATTGAACAGCCCAAAATTAGGGGTGGTTGCATTAGGGGAAGGGGCATTTGACCAGTCACTGTTGGATGTGCTGTGGGGGATCCGGGGCTGGTCGGGAGAGGGGAGGGAGATTACCCCCAGAGCAAGACCTCTTTCAGAAGAGGCTCTATGCTTTTTTTAAAAAAAATTTTTCGAGGGTCTGGTCGAGCAATGCTGCGTCATATTTTAGACCTATTTTTTTTCTTTCAGATTTTAATCAAAGATTTCCACTCCCATCTTTTTGTCCTTTTAACAAAAGAATTAACTATTTTAAAAAATGCAAAAAAAACCCCACCAATTTAATGCTGGCTGAATATAATTTAATCGTTTTATGTTATTTAAAAAAAAATTATCTGACCGATTCTGTGTCTCCCTTCCAGCAAAATGTAAGTTTTACAAAAAAAAACATTTAGGATCTGCTCTTTCTTGGATGCTCACCTGTCGTAACGGTTTTTAAACAAAGTGGCTACTTGCCACATCTCCAGTGTGTATATATATATTGTACAGAGCAAATGTCCATGTACCATATTATATTTGAGAGAGCTAACCGATACTTAACAGAGAAAGTAAACACACACACAGAAGGTTGCTTAGTTGTGATGTTCAGTCTGACTGGACCTTATTAGTACTTGGTTTATATAATATGTTCTGAGACCTGTCAAGTGTCCGATTTTATTCAAAACAAAAAGGCAGGTTATGACAAAATGGAGCGATTATGCCCCAGGGCAGATGAGATCTCTTTGAGACGGGAGAGATGGCTTTCCGTGTGATAGAATTTCTCTAATCCCTGACTGCTTTCCTTCCTCCCCACCACACCCTTCCCGTGTACAGAACGCATCCCTGCTGGGATGAGAAAAGGTTAAACATAATACTGCCCCCCCCCTCCAGGCCGTGCCTCCTGCTTGAACCAGCGTGCGTGTGTGTGTACGTGTGCTTGCACGCGTGAAGTGCATGTTTGTGTCGTGTGTGTGTGTGTCTATTTGGGACAGTGTGAGAGAGAATCCAGCAGGGGCAGGATTGCGTGGAGATGCTTAATACGGTCAAATATCATCCAGACTTGATGGCTTTGTGTTTGGTGTGATGCTCTCCGGGCTTATGCCCAAAGCTAGGGTGTAGGGATAGGATTCAGCCAGTACATCCATCTTATCATCCTTGTGACAAATAAACTAATTGTCAAAGCGCCAATTTCTGAGTAGAACATGGTCATGATAACTTAACCCTGTTGACCATTACATCAGGAATTTAAACTGAGGCCCCACCTACTCTCTTAGGTCCTATGGCGCTATATCAATGGTGGGCGCTGGTCGACAATCATTTCCCCAGCCAGCCGGAGCAAACCATCTGACCTCTGTCTCAGCACTGGCAGGGTTCCGATCAGCTCCAGGTTACTCCCGTTCACAAGGTGGCTGAGAGTGCTTCATGATGTAATCAAAGGAGATGGGGGAGTCTCGATTATAAATGCACGGTTGTCCTTGAAGGAGATCATTTTTGACGTGGCCTGTCAAGGTCAGCAGGGTGTATAAGACCTGATCCCACTCCTGGGAGCCCAGCCATCCCACAAGAGGTTTGGCTTTAAAAAAAAAAATCCTTGGAGCTTCTCTGCCCAACTGAAGCGTTTCACCGAATGTGCATAAAAAATAATGGTAATCACCAACAAATCCGAGAAGAATTTATGTAGGGTGGAAATGTCTTCCTTGGAAGTGTGCTGATCGGGTGACCTGTTGGTTGTTAAGTGCCGGGATTCCCAGAGGAACCCCCTACACACACACACACACACACACACACACACACACACACACACACACACACACACACACACACACACACACACACACACACACACACACACACACACACACACACACCCCGACGAGCCCCAACTCTCTAACCAATGAATTGTTAAAGAAGGCTCTGCTTCTCCTAAATCCTAGTCGTCTCCAGGAGAATTGAGTTTAGAAGAGAGAAAAAAAATCTGAAAATACCCAGCATGTCAGGCAGTGTCTCGGGGCGATTGGTGGGGGGGTGGGTGGAAAGAGAGAGAGAGACAAACAACTAACGTTTCATGTCAGGACTGGGATGGGTTACATTGATGCGTCTTCATTGCCAACAGTCACCATCTCTGATTGATGCCCAGAGGTGTAGCTTGATGGGGTGAAGGGGCTTTGGCTTCCCCGGGGCATATTTTTTTCCAAAAGAGTGCCTCCCCCGCCCCTGGGTTCAATGACACCGAAAAATCAGTGCCACCCCCCCACCCCCATTCAACGACTGGTGTGTGTCATGGGGGCTTTTTTTAATGTGCTCGCTCCCCCAACATTAGAACCTGGCTATGTCCCCTTGTGATGCCCATTGGTTTGTTCCAAGCTCTTCGTCTCCTTCTCTGAGTGGGGGGGGCGGGGGGGGTGGGAAGGATGTGTTATGTGAAGGAAAACAAGTTCGACAGGTCCAGAGAACAGCGAGTTTGAACACAGGCTGATCTTAACGGTGATCTTTATTTCACAGGCCTGGGGAAGTCGCAACGGGGATAATAGTGTAATCGCATTGGATGCAACAGCTACCTGATACTTGCAACTTCCCGTGGACACATGGCTTTACACTCAGGGAATGCGATACAGTATCCGCCATCCCTTGATACAGTGCAGGCCTGGCTCTTTGCTAAATTAAACTAGGCTTACAAAAGCAGTGATCTCTACATTTACAACACTACAGCTCCCAACGCTACATCAGGCCACACCTTACCAATGTTCCTCCAGCATCGTCCACGGATCGCAATCTGGAGTGGATCCAGGGGGAATTAAAAAGGAGGGTGGGCCACGCGCGTTGGGCTTTGGCTGAAGAGTCCGGCCCAGCTGCGAGTTAGGTGGTCAGGTGCGTGCTAACCGGTGGGCAGACCCTGAACCTGATTGGCAGGTGAGGAGACCCCCTGACAATGTACCCGCCTTAGGGTACACACGTGGTCCTCCACAACTCTTCAATCGAGAGGGAATTTGTTGCCCGTCCAGCCCCTGAGATTCCAGCCTAACTGACCGGGAGAAAGAGATCGTGCTGCTGGGGTATGATTTGATTAATTTGACCAAAAAAAAAACAGGTGGAAGTCGACTCTCAATAATTTATTTCCCTCTGCTTAAAGCCATCTCAAAGTAGTCAGTCCCAAACCTCTCACTGAACCGGAGTCCATGCGACAGGTCGCTTCACTATCATTGGTCTATCTTGGGCCCTGAACTGGGGTCTGGAGGTAGTATTTCCTGGAGCTCACCATTGCGATCGGTTCTTCCAACTACCAGGCAATTTCCACCCCTCCCTACCCCCCATTTCCAATTTGATGTTAATTTATTAAAAAAGAGATAGATTGGCGTTTTTCTTTAATGCCCTGATGGTTGCGTGACTGGTGGGTGCGAGATGGATCCAGGAGGATTTGGCAAAGGGGAGGAGTTGCCGGTGGAGATTTGGGGGGGGGGAGGGAAGAAACGCGTCCCCAAGCTTTTCCCTGTTGGGGCCAGGTGCCCCCCCCCCCCCCCCCGCTCCCGAGACCAAGCTCGAGGGCATCCATTTTGTCGGGGCTGAGGCTTGTGATTTGGGAATGGGATTGGGCACACTGAACCATTTTGTCGTAAGCTGCCTTCGGAGATGCAATGTTTTCATCTCTCGCACTCTCTCTCTCTATGTAATAGTAATACTTATTATCAACTTTTTTTAATGATGTGTTCTAACTGTACAATGTTATGGCCTGAAAGGTATTGTTACCGTTTTTGATTTGTGTTCTTGTATTGATGTTACATATATTATATATTTTTAATTGTTTAACAATGTCCTGCAAATGTTTTTTCTTTTCCTATTTCTCCCTCTCCCCATCCACCCCTTCCCTTGCAAAATGTACAACTTGCATTGTATACTGTGTCCACAGAATGAAAAAAAAACACATTCTTCCTCTGTATTTTGTTTTTTTCTAAAAAAAAGTAGTTTAACCTCTTTCATGTTTTAAATGCCGAATAATTCCTGTGCTGCCTACTGTATATTTTTTTCACACTTTTTTTGATCGTACATCTCTCAGCAGAGGCTTCTGGGTCGGAGGCTGCATTGCCTGGCTGGGGGCAGTGGGGAGGGGCACTGATGGAGGACGATTGTGGTTGGCTGTGCAGTGTTGATTTTGGCCTTGGGGGAAGGGGAGGAGTGGGGATGGGGCAGGTTCTAAAGCAGAGGCTTTCAAGCATTTTTTTCTTCCCACTCACATCCCACTGTAAGTATTCCCTCTGCCATCAGTACTCTGTGATAAGTAAGGGATGGCTTAAGGTGGGAAGAAAAAGGTTGAATCGCACTGGTTTAATTGTACTTCATTGACTCGTTATGTGGCCAGTTTCACAACTCCAAACGATGACAATTTTTATCAAGCAAAATATTTCAGTCACAATCTGTTCTAGAGCAGTGATTCTCAACCTTCACATCCCACCTGAAGCCATTCCTTACTAATTAAACACAGAGCCCCGCTGGCACAGGAATTACTTAAAGGGGTGTGTGAGGGGAAAGAAAAAGGTTGGAAACTGCTGCTCTAAAGGGTTAAATCGTGGGCTATCAGAAGAGCAGAAAGTCCTTTGTATAGTTGCTAAGTTGCCAAGTTAATATCCAGAGACCTGGACTGTTGGTCATGGAATATAAATTCCAATCCCAACGCAGCAGCTTTGCATTAATCCCAGATTTATTTAATTATCTGAATTTAAGAAGCTGGTCTTAGTAATAAGCATGTAAGTATTGAACTGTCTTTAAAAACCTATCGACCTGAAGCAGTAGAACGCAGGAGCAGCCCTTACACCCATTGTATCGCTGCTAACCCATCCACCTCCCGACATTTTTCCACCCCTTGGCGAAGGGCTCAAGGCCGAAACGCCGGTCCTGTAGTTTTACCTTTGCTACATAAAGGGCACTGTTTGACCTGCTGAGTTTCTCCAGCGTTGAGTTTTGACTTCAACCACGGGGTCTGCAGACTTGTGTGTTTTATTTAGTCCCATCTACTGCCTCTTGGCCTGTTAAAGTAAAAACACATGGAAATGCTGGAGGAACTTGGCTGGTCTTTTCAGCATCTGGATCAGCGGTTCACAACCTTGTTCTTTCCACTCACACCCCACTTTCAGTAATCCCTGTGCCATCGGGGCTCTGTGATTAGTGAGGGATGGCTTAAGGTGGGATGCGAATGGGAAGGGAAGGTTGAGAATCACTGCTCTAGACCCAATTGTTACTGAAATATTTTTGCTTGAGAAAAATTGTCATTGGCCCGTTTCCTTTGGAGTTCTGAAACCATGCACACAACGAGTCAATTAGGGACGATTAAACCAGTGGTTGTCAACCTTTTTCTTCCCACCCTCAACCCACCTTAAACAATCCCTTACGAATCACAGAGCACCGATGGCATAAGGATTACTTAAAGTGGGATGTGAGAGGTAAGAAAAAGGTTGAGAACCACTAGTGTACAGGAAACAGATATTTGACATTTCGATCCTGAGCCCTTCTTCATTGTCTCCTATAGACGCTGAAAAGACCAGCCGAGCTCCTCCAGCATTTCGGTGTGTTTACTGCAGTCACAGCATCTGCAGACTTTTGTGTTTCACGGTCGTCCTCTATTTCCTACCTATCTAAATGCCGCATCAATATCTGCTTCTATCACCTGCCCCAGTTAGCTTGTTCTAGCTGTTATAAAAAAAAATCTTGGCTTGTACATCTCCTTTAAACTTTTTCCACACTCTCCCTAGACCTGTGCTCTCCAGTATTTGACATATCCACTCTGGTGGGGGCCGGGGTGGGGAGAGGGGAGGAGTCAAAGGCACAACGGTTACCCTAGTGGTTAACATGATGCTATTACAGTGCCAGTGACCCAGGTTGGAATCTGGTGTCATCTGTAAAAAGTTTGTATATTCTCCCCAAATGGAAGATGAGGTGTTGTTCCTCCAATTTGCAGGTGGTCTCAATCTGGCAGTGCATGAAACCATGGAGGGAGATGAGAGCAAAGGAATGGGATGGGGAATTGAAATGGGTGCCCATTTGTTCACCAATCAAATGGTTCTACCCCATTCAATGACTGTGGTGCTCTCCATGCCGGTGTGGAGCTGGAGGGTTTATATCACCCTCCAGGCTCGGGTCTACATCCACAACAGTGGCCTCGGAAGGACACAATGTCTTTCACTGAGACCCCAATTTCTCGTGTGCTTTCCTTTGGCAAGAAAAATAAAAGAGCTGAATATTATTTAAAGGGTGAAGAACTACAGCATGCTGTTGTGTAGAGGGACTTGGGAGTGCTTGTGCATGAATCGCAAAAAGTTAGGTTGCAGGTGCAGCAGGTTATTAAGAAGGCAAATGGAATGTTGGCCTTCATCGCTAGAGGAATTGAATTCAGGAGTAGGGAGGTAATGTTGCAAATGTATAAGGTACTGGTGAGACCGCAGCTGGAGGACTGTGTCCAGTTCTGGTCTCCATATTTGAGGAAGGATATACTGGCTTTGGAGACGGGCCAGAGGAGGTTTACTAGGTTGATCCCTGGGATGAAGGGGTTGACTTATGATGAAAGATTAAATAGTCTAGGATTGTATTCGCTCGAGTTCAGAAGAATGAGAGGAGATCTTATAGAAACATATAGGATTATGAAGGGTCTGGATAGGATAGATGTAGGAAGGTTTTTTGAGCTGGCCGGGGAAACTAAAATGAGAGGACACAGTCTCAAGATTCGGGGGAGTAGATTTAGGACAAAGATGAGGAAAAATAGTTTTTCCCAGAGAGTAGTGAATGTTTGGAATTCTCTGACCAGGGAAGTGGTTGAGGCTGCTTCATTAAACATATTTAAAATTCGGTTAGATAAATTTTTACATGATAGAGGAATTAGGGGATATGGGGAGAAGGCAGGTAAGTGGAGTTAGGTCATAAATTAGATCAGCCATGATCGTATTGAATGGCGGAGCAGGCTCGATGGGCCATTTTTGGCCTACTCCTGTTCCTACTTCCAATGTTCCTATGACTCAAGCAGCCGGACAGGGGTTGGGTCTGTGAAGATGGTCAAGGGCTTGATGATACAGCACTCCCCTCCCCGCTCTGAAATTGATGATTAAAAAAACTCCAATCCTTCCTCAAACTCTACAGATTATCCCGATTTTAGCCAAATAAAACTCCAAAAATGCTGTACTGTATCGGGTCAAGAAGTGTCTTCGACCTGAAATGCTAATCCGATTTCTCCTTCAGCAGACGATGCGCAGCCCGGTGAGTGGTTTCAGCATTTTCTGTTATTATTACTACAGCGGTTGTAGATTTTCTAAATGGATTCGAAGAATCAGAAGCAGACTGCCCCATTTGTAATCTCTTGATGGAGAAGAAGCATTCGGCGATGGTGGAATTTACGGTGGCGATTAACCCGACATTCAGAATCTCTGTTGGAGTTAAGTGGAGCACGTGGAGAAAAACCAATCCAGTCACGGGAGAATGTACGAATTACAAGTGGCAGTGTCAAAGGTCAAAAAGGACCCCGTGAATTTGAGACAAAACCCGGGAATTTGAGACAACAGCTCAACTGTGCTCAAATAAACCATCTACTTAATGGCTCCTCCCGCCATCACAGGAATCAGTGAGAAGTAAGTGTTTGTTTAACTAAGACCCCAAATTGCACACAAACCTCCAGATCATTCTGCACGCCTGTAGGAACAGACATGTTGCATGACAAACCTCTTAGAATGAAAGCCAACATTACCATTTAAAAATCCACACGTGATAGAAACCTGATGTAAAAGCAGAGAAGGCTAGAAATAGCAAGTCAGACAACCAATGTGAATGGTCACCTAACTACAGGAAAGAAGAAGACTGAACGAGTGCAGGGAAGATTTATTAGGATGTTGCCAAGACTTCAGGAACTGAGCTACAGGGAAAGGTTAAACAAGTTAGGACTTTCAAAATCAGAATTATTGTCGTGAAATTCGATGTTCTGCAGCAGCGGCAGAGGAGGAGGATTCATATCGCAACCATCTTACAACAATAATATATTAAAAAAGTTAAAATAATAGTTCATGAAGAGTAACGCAGTGTCTTTGGTTCGTTGATCATTCAGGAATCTGATTGCAGCGGGGAAGCTGTCCCTGTGTTGCTGAGTGCTAATCTTTAGGCTCCTGTACCTTTTCCCCGATGGTAGCGGAGTGACAAGGGCAAAGCCTGGGTAGTGGGGGTCTTTGAGGATAGAGGCTGCTTTTTTAAGTGAGGTCTGGTGCCTGACAAATAATAAGTTATGCAACCAAGATGAAGAAGGAATATAATCAGGAAACAGAGCAGTTGGAAAGGGAAATAATAAACATAGAAAAAAAATTAGCAATAAAGGAAGATACAACCAAAAGAAGAGAATTGGCGGATAAAAAAATAAAATATGAAACATTACAAACATATAAGGTGGAGAAGAATATAATGAAGACAAAACAGAAATATTATGAACTAGGGGAAAAAACACACAAAATCCTAGCATGGCAGCTTAAGACAGAGCAAACTAAGAAAATGGTATTGGCAACAAGGAAAAAAGACAAACAAATTACATATAATCCAAAAGAAATTAAGGAAAACTTCAGAGAATTCTATGAACAATTATACCGAACCGAAAACGAAGGGAAAGAAGGGAAAATAGATGAATTTTTGACTAAAATTGAACTACCAAAACTACAAATAGAGGAACAAAATAAATTAACAGAACCATTTGGAACAGTAGAAATACAAGAGATAATAAAAAATTTACCAAATAATAAGACACCAGGAGAGGATGGACTCCCAATAGAATTCTACAAAACATTTAAAGACCTAATAATACCGCCCCTCCTGGATGTAATCAACCAGATTGATGAGACACAAAACTTACCAGATTCATGTAAAACAGCAATAATTACAGTGATACTAAAACAAGGGAAAGATCCACTCTCACCAGCGTCATATAGACCAATATCTTTGCTAAACACAGATTATAAGATAATAGCTAAACTATTAGCGAACAGATTAGCAGAACAGGTACCGAAAATGGTAAATTTAGACCAAACTGGATTTATCAAAAAAAGACGCACAACAGACAATATTTGTAAATTTATTAACTTAATTCATGCAGTAGAAGGAAATAAAGCACCGGCAGTAGCAGTTGCTTTAGACGCAGAGAAGGCCTTCGACAGAGTAGAATGGAATTACTTGTTCAAAGTATTGCAAAAATTCAGTTTACCGGAGAAGTATATTAATTGGATTAAAGCATTATATAAGGGACCGTTAGCGAAAGTGACAGTAAATGGACATGTATCAAAGCAATTTAACTTAAGCAGGTCAACGCGGCAGGGATGCCCACTATCACCATTATTGTTTGCGCTAGCTATAGAACCACTAGCAGAATCGATAAGAAGAGATAATAATATAAAAGGAATAAAAATAAAAGACAGGGAATATAAAATCAGTCTGTTTGCGGATGATGTGATAGTGTACTTAACAGAACCAGAACTATCAATAAAAGAACTATATAAGAAATTGAAGGAATATGGAGAAGTGTCGGGATACAAGATAAACGTAAATAAAAGTGAAGCAATGCCTATGAATAACGCGGATTTCTCAAAATTTAAGGAGGAATCCCCATTCAGATGGCAAACGCAGGCAATAAGATACCTAGGTGTGCAAATAAACAAAAATCTAGGCCAATTATATAAACTCAATTACAATCCACTAATGAAAAAATTACAGGACGATTTAGAGCATTGGAAAGAGCTACCACTAACACTGATAGGAAGGATAAACTGTATTAAAATGAACATTTTTCCAAGGATACTATACTTATTTCAGGCATTGCCAATACAACTGACAGAAAAATTCTTCAAAGAGTTAAAGAAAATAATAAGGAGATTTTTATGGAGAGGGGGGAAACCGAGGATAGCACTAGACAAATTAACAGAATGGTATAAACAAGGAGGCTTACAATTGCCAAACTTCAAAAATTATTATAGAGCCGCACAATTAAGGTACCTATCAGATTTTTATCAAACAAGGGAAAAACCAGACTGGACGAGACTAGAATTAGATAAAATAGGGGAAAAGATACCTGAACACATATTATATAAATGGGACGAAAAATTGGTACAACATAGAACTTCTCCAGTATTACACCATCTCCTCAATATATGGAAGAAGATTCATGTAGAAAGAAATAAAATAAATTACCAAATACCAAAACTAATATTGACGCAAAATAAGCTACTCCCTTTTACAATAGACAACCTTGCCTTTAGAAAATGGGAAAAAAAAGGGATTAAAAGAATAGAAAATTGTTTTTCAGGAAGTAGATTCTTATCCTTTGAACAAATGAGAGATAAGTACAATATAACGGGAGATACAGCGCTGGCATATTACCAACTGAGATCCTACTTGAAAGATAAATTAGGAAGCAACTTGAGTTTACCAGAGGGAAGTAACCTTGAATATGTGATTACAGATACAATGTTAATCAAAAGATTTATAAAAAATATGTATATTAAACTGCAAGAAAAGGAAAATGAGGAAACAAATGGTAAAACTAAACAAAAATGGGAACAAGATTTAAATATAAAGATAAAAAAGGAAACATGGGAGAAGTTATGCTCTGGAACGATGAGAAATACAATAAATACGAGGCTGCGTATGATACAATATAATTGGTTACACAGACTATACATTACACCGCAAAAGTTAAATAAATGGGACCCAACAGTATCTGATAGATGTTTTCGATGTAAAAAAGAAAGGGGAACAACAATTCATGCAATCTGGACATGTGAGAGAGTAGAAAAATTTTGGGATGATCTCAATCAGATATTAAATAAAATAACAGAAAACAATATACCAAAGAATCCAGAGATCTTTCTCCTAAGTAACATAAAAAATAAAGAATTTGGAATTGACTTGGAGGATGCACAAAAAAGATTTGTTAAGATAGCCCTAGCTGTAGCAAAAAAATGTATTATGTCAACCTGGAAATTGGAAGATAATTTGAAAATACAACAATGGTATATAGAAATGAATAAATGTATTCCATTAGAAAAAATAACATATAGTTTAAGAAATAATATTGAAATATTCGAACAAGTATGGGAGCCTTACATTAAATACAATAGCGAAAACCTACCGGGAACAAACATTACCTAAGTTGATGGAAGGAGAAGAGAAGAAAAGAATGGACTCAGTAGAATTTCTGGTGTATTTTTGTTGAATGACAACATTGTCTAACTGAATTAATGCAACCTAGATTGTATAACTAAAATGGATGAGAGGGGGGGGGGGATGGGGGGGTGGCTTGGGAGGAGGGAGGGGGGAGGGAGAAAAAGTCACTGTAAATGTGTGGAAAAGAAAAAGTGTATATCATGGCTATTGTGATTTATGGTGTGAAAAATAAAAAATTTAAAAAAAAAAAAAAAAAAAGGTCTGGTGCCTGTGATGTCGCAGACCGAGTTAACAACCCTCAAGCTTATTCTTGTCCTGAGAGTTGGCACTTCCATACCGGGCAGTGATGCAACCAGCCAGAATGCTCTCCACGGTCCACCTGCAGAAGTTTGAGAGTCTTTGGTGACAACCGAAACTCCTCAAATGCCTCACAAAGTATAGCCACTGGTGAGCCTTTGTGATTGCACTTTGTTTCCCTGGAGAGGAATGAGAGATTTGATAGGGATGTTTAAAATTACGAGGGGAATAGACAGAGTAAATGTAGGTCGGCTTTTACCACTGAGGGTGGGTGAGATACAAACCAGAGGACAAGGGTTAAGGGTGAAAGGGGGGAATTTCTTCTCACAGAGCAGTGGGAGTGTATGGAGATAAACAACCTCAGAATTGGGGCGAAAAGCACCTAAGCATCGGAAATTAAAACATTAATTGTTCCTCGATCTACATATTCCGCCTGTCCTGTTTTAATTTTACCACTCTCTCGGCATTTGCGATTTAAAAACGTTTGGATATCAATGGCGTATCCTGATGACATCGTGGAAACCGCTCTATCGTCAGCGGGACGGGCTGAGCAGATCACGTGGTCACGCATGTCGGCGCCGAGGAACTACGTCACGTTAACGCCAGCCGAGTCTCCGCAAGTCACGTGATGAAGGAGCCGCCCAAGGGAGGCGAACGTCGCAGGGACGCCGAGCTCGAGGGCACGTGAGGGGGTGGTGACGTCGCCAACTCACGCTGGGCGGACGACGCCGCGTGCGCCGGGGGGGGGGGGGGGTTCGTCACGTGACGCAACAGGAGGCGGAGGGGAGGCCACGTGACGGGAACCAGCCGACGACCGGTAAAAGGGTCAAGGCGGCCGGGCTACGAGGTCGCCCGCCAGGTGGGTCGGTGGTCGGGGCGGGGCAGGGGAAGAGGAGGAGGAGGATGATGATGATGCAGCGGGCACCGGGCCCAGGAAGCGGCGGTGGCGCTGAGCCGGCCCCGTGGGACAGCTGCGGGCTGCTAAGGGGGGCGACGGCCTGCTCTGCCTGTGCGCCCTTGCTGCCCTGCGGCCCAGCGCTGAGGTGCAGCACCACCTGGCCTGGTTTCTCCTTGAACAGCGTCATTTGCCTGCACTTGCCCACTGGAGATTGTCCAGGGCTTCTCAACCTTCTTCCCACTCACATCCCACCTTCAGTAATCCCTGTGCCATCGGGGCTCTGTGATTAGTAAGGGATTGTTTAAGGTGGGATGTGAGTGGGAAGGGAAGGTTGAGAATCACTGCTCTCGACCCAAATGTTACTGAAACATTTTGCTTGAGAGAAATTGTCATTGGCCCATTTCCTTTGGAGTTCTGAAACCGTGCACATAACGAGTCAATCAGGGACAATTAAAACTTTTCCTTCTCACCCACATCGCACCTTAAGTAACCCCTTACTAATCACAGAGCACCGGATGGCTTCGGGATTGCTTAAAGTGGCATGTGAGTGGAAAGAAAAAGGTTGAGAACCACTGCATTACTCGTTGGCTACCATATAATTATAACAGGTGCAAGGTATACCCTGGTTTACAAATTACAAAAATTCTCTTTTGCAGAAGGATTTGAATGGTCAAGTCACTTTTATTTATTGTTAACTGCTCGCACAGTAAAGGCAAGATGGCGTTTCTCCAGGACGACTGAGCATATTTACATATAAATTAGGGTTAAACACAATAAAATATTAAGATGTATACCGTAAAAGTCCATGGAACACTATCCACCTATGTTCTGGGAATTCAGGATCCTGATGGCTTGGGGGGGGAAAAACTGTGGGCCAATCCAGTGAGGACCTGAGTGCTACGGTACCTCCTACCAGATGGCAGAAGGGAGAACAGTTTATGTGAGAGCTGTTGCAGTTTTTCACATTGTTTATTGTGTTTCACCTGCTTTGGGTGTTGTAGATGTCCATCGTGGTAGGAAGAGAGCCGCCAATATCTTTTCCACTGACTTCACTATCCTCTGCAGGGTCTTTTGGTCCGAGGTGGTACAGCTTCCAAACCAGGTGTGAAACAGTTGCACAGGATGCAATGAGTTTTCACTTTTACAAAAATAGCTTCCAATAGTAGACAAGTAAAGCACAAAAAGATGTAGACATCGTGATTGAAGTAAAACACATAAAATGCTGGTGAAACTCAGCAGGTCAAACAGTGTACTTTATATAGCAAAAATAAAGGTACATAACCAATGTTTCGGGTTTGAGCCCTTCATCAAGTTTGGCTAACATCGACTGAGGAAGTTAATGTTAATGCGATCAGGTTGGAGGATGTCCAGGCGGAAGATAAGGGATATGTTGTTCCTCCAATTTGCAGGTGGTCTCAGTCTGCCAGTGCATAAGACCATGGACCAACATGTTGGCATGGGATGGGGAACTCAAATGGGCTTGGTCTGGATTCCTCCCCCCCCCCCACCCTCTAGCCAGCCTTGTCTTTATCCAGAAACCCTCCTGTTTTTTGCTTATTTCTTGAGAAAGGGATTAGGCTTAAAATGTCGGTAATATATCTATACCTCCTCTGGACGCTGCGAGACCGGCTGAGTTCCTCCAGCATTTCTAGGTGTTTTTACTACAATCACAGAGTTTGCAGACTTTCATGTTTCACTCCAAATCCAATAGAAATACATGCATTTTGTTTTGCATGTTTGTCATAAAAATTAATTGGCAGCCATCTTGGATACAGTCAGCTCCTGAAATATATATATTATGATAGCATTGTTTAACATTTCAAAGGGAAGGTAGATTTTATGGTCTCATTCAAAAGACATTTCTGGCAGTGCAGGACTTTCTCTGAGCTGGAGTTTGAATGAAGAATTAAAATACTGCCAAGCCAGTATTTTGTGCAATTTTTCTCCTGGCTCGTAATACTTCTTTATTTTCATTATGTTCTTCTCCACCTTATACGTTTGTGGTATTTCGTATTTTTTTTTTGTCTGCCAATTCTCTTTTTGTTATATCTTCCCTTGTTGCTAGTTCTTTTTCTGTACTTACTATTTCCCTTTCCAACTGTTCTATTTCCGGATTGTAGTCCTTTTTCATCTTAGTTACCTAACTTATTATCTGCCCTCTGATGAAGCCTTTTATTGCATCCCATAATATAAATTTGTCTTTCACTGATTCCGTATTTATTTCAAAGTACATTTTAATATGGCGCTCAGTGAATTCTCTAAAATCCTGTCTTTTAAGTAGCATGGAGTTTAACCTCCATCTATCTGTTCTTGCTGGGATGTCCTCCAGTTCTATTGCTAATAACAGGGGTGAGTGATCAGATAACAATCTAGCTTTATATTCCGTTTTCCTAACTCTCCCTTGAATATGGGCTGACAACAGGAACAGGTCAATCCTTGAGTATGTTTTATGTCTACTCGAATAATATGAGTATTCCTTCTCCTTTGGGTGTTGTCTCTTCCATATATCCAAAAGTTGCACTTCCTGCATTGATTTAACCATAAATTTGGCTACTTTGTTCTTTCTGCTAGTCTTTTGTCCAGTTTTATCCATCTTTGAATCCAAATTAAGGTTAAAGTCTCCTCCTATCAATATATTCCCCTGCGTATCTATAATCTTCAAAAAAATATCTTGCATAAACTTTTGATCCTCTTCATTAGGTGCATATATATTGACCAAATTCCAGAGCTCTGAACATATCTGACATTTTAATATTATGTATCTCCCTGCTGGATCTATTATTTCCTCCTCTATTTTGATTGGTACATTTTTATTGATTAATATAGCTACATCTCTGGCTTTTGAGTTATATGATGCTGCCGTTACGTGCCCTACCCGCCTTTCCTTAATTTCTTGTGTTCCACTTCAGGTAGATGCGTTTCTTGCACGAATGCTATATCCTTCTTTTCTTTTTTCAGTAAATTTAACAGCCTCTTCCTTTTGATTTGGTTATGTATTCCGTTAATATTTATAGTCATGTACTTCAACATGGCCATCTCAAACTCTGTTTTCATCTGATTTCCGCTTACTCACCACCACCTTTCCCCTTTTCCCCATCCATTTCTCAGTTTTTTTTTTGAACGCCCTGTGTGACAACACTTCGAAAACATAAAATATTTCAACCATTCCCACATCTAAAATTCCCTTAACCCCAGGTGTTCCCCCACCCCTCTCTGAGTCGCCCCTTGTCCCTTGCCGGGCAACCACAACTCCCCTCTCCATTCGGACTGCAAACCCGTTCGCAAGTGTCAACTGATTTCGCAGTGACTACCCTGTGCTGTTCTTAATTTCAATGTCAGATGTCAAAGTAATGTGGATGTATAAACTAACTCCCTTTTGTGCTTTCCCTACATTTGTGTCACCTATCTCTCTCTCGCTCTCTTTCTCTCAACTCACACCATATAATATATATGCATACAGTGTGGATATATAACACACATACACAGAATGCACCCTGATTATTCATCTCCTGTCAGTGATGAGAGTTTCTCACCTCATTGTAGGTTGGCCAGTGATTAAACATTTAGCACTGATGCTCCAAGGTCCCAGGTTTGATCCTGACCTCTTGCGTGGAGTTTGCACATTCTCCCTGACACCATGCATTTTCCCCTGGGTGCTGCAGTTTCCTTCCACATCACAAGATCTGCTCTATGGGAACTCTATCAAGAACACCCTGGCCGGCTGCATCACAGTGTGGTACAGTCGCTGCAGAGAAATGGATCAGAGGTCAATCCACAGGACCAGAAGAGAGGATCACTGGAGTCTTCCTCACCTCCACTGATGTGATCTACCGGGATCATTGTCTGAAGAGGGTGCGCAAAATTATTGAGGACCCCCTTCCACCCTGAACACAGCATCTTTCAGCTGCTCCCGTCGGGGAAGATACAGGAGGATCAGAGCCAGCACCACCAGGCTGAGGAACAGCTTCTTCCCACAGGCAGCGAGAATGGTGAACGACCAAAGGAACTGCTCACACGATCCATCTGAGACTCTTATATTCATGAAACAATATTTATTTGTGTTCAAGTCATATACTTCATTTACTTATGGACCCAGCCCAGAGTATATGAAAGGTTAAAAATAGCCAGAGTCGAAAGGGTTAATCCTCGTAGACTTTTATTACCTTGGATAATCATCCCTTTTTTGCCCTTTATTCCTTTTTGCTTTTCACTATTATTAATCTTTTTGTTTACACAAATAAAAACAAAGTGCTGAAAACACTTTGCCCTTTTCATCTAATAACTTGTTTTATCGATTGTTCAGCAGTTTTGATGAAAGCTTGTAGATCTGAAATATTAACTGTGTTTCTATCTCCACGGATACTACATGACTGGCTGAATGCTTCCTGCATTATTTTGTTTTATTTAACTTTGTGCCACTTTGTGTTTCAGAATGACCTGATTGAGGGGTTATCACCATTCACTTTAAAAAGAAGGACTGTTTCCTTCGCCCAATCTCAGTATGAAAGCAAGGATTTTGCAGTAACTGACAGATAACATGGTTGTCCCCCTGATTGACACACCCACTCCTCCCAACATGGTGGCAGATGTGGTCTTCGTCATTGAGGGAACTGCAAACCTTGGACCCTACTTCGAGTCTCTGCGGAAACATTACATTCTTCCAGCGATTGAGTGAGTATGGATTTGACCAGTGGACGTTTTCATCCAGTGATGCCCTGCGCATGTCCCAGAGGGTGGTGGTACAAACAGTTGGTTCATTTCATGAACTTCAGTTATAAGATAGTAAAGCGGGCATGCAATTGTTATCTTCTGTTTATCTGGTACAGTGATGGAACTAATTGGATTTAAATCCATATCAACATAATATAGACAAAATTCAGTTCACCAAAGTGCTGGAAAAACACCGTTCCTTGAATCCTTGGTCTAAGGTTGCACAGCATCCTGGCTGAGAATATTCAGAGTTACTCCTTGAAAGATTAACTTTTCAAACAGTCTACTGGTATCATATAATATAATGGATGTTAGCTTTTAATTCCAGTGATTAAACTTACATTTTCCTTCTGCACTAGATTTCAGATTTATTGTACCTGCATGACATCACATGCAACCCTGAGATTCTTTTTCCGCAGGCCAGGTAGAATTACCACTCATTGGTAGTGCAAAAAAACACTATATTAAGATTGGTATTCAAATTTCTGGATCATCAGTCCATTACAAGACTACTCTACCTTTGTATCCAACCTCTGCTTCAGCTGATCATTTGGATATTTAGGATAATTTGTCTCTGAGCTCTGGCTGACAGCTGAAAACTCAGTTGCAGTCAACCTGGTGATGAATAGCTTACATAATATTTACACTATTGGTGAGTACTTTTCTGCTTAAAGGGTTTTAGGTAATCCCTTTTGTGCCGAAGATGCTGATGTTTGCTTGCGTTGTACTTCCTTTGAGCAATATATTTGTGAATGAGCCCCTGCAATTAGTGACAGCGTCATATTTTGCCACCCTGAGTGTCAGTGGTGAGGGTGATGATCTGTAGGTCTGCTGCCAAAACTGTTGACTATTTACAATTCAGCTGCTACATTGCAAGATTTTCCCCTCAAGCTCTTTAGTGAAGTTATATATACACACTAGTCACGGACCTGATCGTGCCCCATCTGACCAGGGCTGGCCTGTGAAAACCTCCAGACGGAAATATCCCACTTTGTCCTGGTCCTCAAGTCCAAGTTTGTTGCGTGTATTGAGGTTTATGACACGGCGTTGACAGTGACTGCAGTTCTTTGTAAAAGCTGCCACAGGGACAAATGAGAGTAAAACACGAAAGTCTGCAGACACCGTGATTGAAGTAAAAATGCACAATGCTGGAGAAACTCAGCAGATCAAAGAGGGTACTTTATACAGTAAAGATGCATAACTAATGTGTCAGGCTTGAGCCCTTCATCAAGGACAAATGAACTCTGCAGGACTTCACCTTTTATGATCTTTCATGAATGATCACAGGGGAAGGTTGTTGTGGCATGTGCTGCTGGCTCACTGGCATCCTGTTTGAAGTGAGCACGGGAGGGATTGAGTACGTTGTGGAGGGGATGTGCTATTGCTTGCTGTTTTGCATAGTTTTAGACTCTGCGTAAAGTTTATTCTCCCCACCACCCCCCCCCCCCCCAAACTGTAAAGCAGACAAGTTCTGGTTTCTTTCGTACTTCTGCCCTACCAACTACATTAAAAAAAATTTATGTTGCATGAGGTGAAAAGAAAACAATTTTTTTACTTAAATGTGCCCCCATCCCTAGAAGGGAATGTCGGGTCCCCGTTGAGAATGGCTGGATTGCAGTATGCATGTCCTATCACAGTTGTTGGGGGTCTGCGAGGTTTGCCTGGGAATTGGGTTTGGTTCAGTGCTGCCTCAAAGACCACTGGAAGAGCTTTGCAATCTGTCTCTTCCAAGAGCAAGCGATAATTACCATTCAAAGTGTGCTACAGAAAATGACAGACGATCAGAATTTATTGCCAGGAACACGTCAAGAAGTTCATTGTTTTGCGGCAGCGTTGCAGTGCAACCATTTTTATAAACCACCTTCTAACCATCTAACCGTTTACAGCACGGAAACAGGCTATGTTGGCCCTTCAAGTCCGCACCGGTTCACTTGAACAACTCCACTAGCTCCTCCGCAAACTCCTGAGGAAGTAGAGGCTAAAATAAATCAAAATAGTACAAGAAAAGGTCAAAGTGAGGCGGTGTCTGTGGTTCATCGATCATTCAGGAATCTGATGGGAGAGGGGAGGAACCACTGAGTGCTTGTCTTCAGGCTCCTGTACCTTTTTCCCGATGATAGCAGAGTGAAGGGGGCCTGGCGTGAGTGGAAGGGGTCCATGAGGATAGAGAAAGATAAAATTGTCCCCTCTAGAGTGTATGGCTGGTTAACTTCTGAGAGGTTCTGTGCACAATAGTTCTTGTTTCAGTAGGAAAATGTGCAGAGTCTAAATTTGATGGCGAGTCTGCTGTGGTGCTCAGACAAGAAACTGGAGTAAAGGTTTGATTGTGATGTACTAACTGAACAGGAAGTCATAGCTGTGACCTGTCATCTACAGCATAATGCCTCAAAGCAAGTTGAGACAAAGAGAATCTGTTGCCTTTCCCCCTGAGATCATTAATGAAAGATCACAAAAAGTGAAGTCCTGCAGTAGAAAAGGAGTTAATTTGTCTGTGGCAGCTTTTACAAAGAGCTATTAAGGAGCTTGACTCCCTCTGCTGCTTCTCCACATCTGTGCAGTTTCTGCTGCCGTCCTAAACTCTCAGGATAGATTGAGAAGTACATATATGGGAACTCTTCTGTAAGGTTTTCTGTTCCTCTTTTACAGGTATTTTAACGATGGTCCCCCAGCAGAAACTGATTTTGGCGGTGATGTATGTCATGTATCATTTCTTCATTTATGCTTGAGAATGCTCTTAATTTATGTCTTGCAGTTAGCCATTTTAAAAAAAATGAAACAAGGTGATATTTAAACAGCTGCAAGAGTGAGGGACTGTCTCATCACAAATGCCTCAATTCTTAATAATAGCTCCTACATCGAAACCTGGTTCCTGCTTGTTGCAGCTTGCAGAGCTTGAAGATATTTGAGAGCTCAGCCAACTAATCACACATTACAGCAAAACCCCTGCAATCCAGAACCTACTGGGAAGGGTAGATGCCAGATATATGAATTTTCCAGTTGCTTGAGACTCACTCTTACGATGCCTGATAATAAACAGATTCAAACACAAAAGGCAGTGCAAAATGTAAAGTAAATCAGTATTGAAATCCTTAATTATGTAAAGTTCACTTTCATCAAATAATTTCCGTAACTTACAAAATGTAACTTTAGCTTCGAACCCACTTAACAGGGATGGTTCTTTCAGGAGACAAACAGGAATTATTTTTCCACTGCAAGGTGGATCAGGAACTTTTCTTTCCTTCCAGCAAATAGCAAGATATCCTAGAATAGTTGATGCCTTTAAATACAAGATATTGCATTTTTGTTTGATGAAAATATAGACTAAAAGGAAGCAAGAGTTCTGGAATTGATCTTCATTAATACGGAATAGAAGTTTTTTTTAACCTTTTCTTTTTCGATTTCTTAATCCAGACTTCCCTGTCTCCATTCATGTATCTGATCTGACATCATGTTCATCCTTTTTAATGTTCATTCCCCTTCTCACTCCTTTCCCCATTAACTCCCATCTTGAGTCCCAGGCACCCATTTCCTTGGTGCTGTTCTCAGCTCACATTTTCAGAAGCCATCTTAAAACCCCTACATATGCAAAGGGAAATTTGTCTGTAAATATCCCACTGAAGCAAAAATTTAAAGTTCCTTTATTTTATCATATACATAAATACACGTTTTTTTCCTCTTGTTTTCCTGTAAAAGCCACACATGACAGGAAAAACTGCAGAAGTAGCAGTAAACACTTAGCACAATGGTTCTCAACTTTTTCTTTCCACTCACATCCCACTTTAAGTAATCCTTATGCCTTAGGTGCTCTGATTAGTAAGGGATTGCCTAAGGTGGGATGTGGGTGAAAAAGGTTGAAAACTAGTTTTAATCGTTCCTAATTGACTTGTTATGTGCACAGTTTCATAACTCCAAAGGAAATGGGCCAGTGACAATTTTTCTCAAGCAAAATATTTCAGTAACAATTGGTTCTAGAGCAGTGATTCTCAACCTTCCCTTCCCTCTCACATCCCACCTTAAGCAATCCCTTACTAATCACAGAGCACTGATGGCAGAGGAATTACTTAGTGGTATGTGAGTGGATAGAAAAAGGTTGAACCATTGACTTAGCAGGTCTGGAAGAATCTGTGCTAAAGGAAGTGGTTCTGGTAAAGGGTCTTTGACTTGAATTGTTAACTCTGTTCCTTTTTCATGTGTGCTGTCTAGTGGGCTGAGGTTTCCAACATTTAGTCATTATTTTAGCCCATTATTATGCCCAAGACTTGTCACACAGACCAGACAGTATTTTCTGTCAATGTTCCTTCGCTTTGTCAGTGATGTCCTTTCTCACATCTAATTTGTTTCTCTCTTTCCTCAGTATGGAGGCACACAATACAGTTTGGTTGTGTTCAACACTGTGGACTGTGCTCCAGAATCGTATGTGCAGTGTCATGCTCCCACCAGCAGTGCTTATGAATTTGTCACCTGGCTCGACAGTATTCAGTAAGTTTAAAAAAAAAGTAACAGGCTTGGCTGTTAGTACTCCAATTTTGCAGTGGGTGATGGGGTGATGGCCCAGATTAGTCGCAGTAAAAACACAGAAATGCTGGAGGAACTCAGCAGCAGGATCCACAGGAGCTAAAGGAACATGATCGACATTTCGGGCCTGAGTCCTTCTTCAAGGTATGGGAAGATGCAGGCAGCACCCAAATAAATGAACTAGGAGGGGGAGGAGTTCAGACTGATGGACAAAAGGTGGTAACTGGATATGGAGAAGAGGGCAGGAGAGAGGAAATATGAAAATTAATAAGTGAGAGGGAGGGGGGTGTTGTTTGGCTCAGTGAATGTAGATCTGAGGTAAAAGAGACAGGGAAATGGAAGAAAGAGAGGTACAGGAAAGGAGATGCAAGATGTGAAGTGCGAAAACATAAATGTCGATGTTAATGCCTTCTGGTTGGAGACTGAGACTATCGACAAATTGGAGGAATGACACATATTCCATTAGGTACCCTCCAACCGGGGCTGAGACCAAGGGGAACTTTGGGGGGAGGGGGAGAAGCAACAAGGTGCCACAATGGCGGTAATGGTGTAAATAGAAATCAATATAACAATGTAGCGTGATAGAAATGAATGGATATGAAACTAAGGGTGGGAAAGACTTTGAATGGTTTTCCCGTTGGTAAATAATTTATTACGAATAAAGTCTATTTCTGGTATATAAAATATAGCTTTACCTCCTATGGAATGCTCTGAGACCTGCTGTTCCATCAGCGTTTCTGAGTTTTTATTACGATCACAATGTCTGCAGACTTCCGTGTTTCATCCCAGATTGGTATTAGGCCTGAGTGACTTCATGAAGAGGAGCAGAGAAGATTAAGAGACTTAACCAGATGTTCAAAAATAAGAGAAGTTCGATGGACTGAATAGGTGAAACCAGGAAGGGAGTAAGGGTAAAGTCAGCTGGCAAAAGAGCTGGGAGTTTTAAAGCAGCAAGTTGTCACAGTCCAGATCGAACAGGCAGTGGAAGCAAGTTTGTAACAAAAGGAACTGGTTAGATGCACTAAAAAGAAATGTCAATATATGGGAGAGGAGGAGAGTAGGACTAATTCTTTAGAGCAGCCATTCTTAATGGGGGCCACAGCACATTTCAGGGAGATCATATACTGAAATCATAAAATATTTTTTGCTTTTTATTTAGTTGGAAAAAAACTTGGAAGAAACCAACTAAACTTGACTGCTTCACTGGGAAGGGGACCCATAAATTTTGAGCAGAGTCCTCAGGGAACCATAGCCAAAAAAAAAGTTGAGAATGGCTAGTTTAGAGCTTTCAAACAAGCATGACTAATGGTCTAAGTTTCTTTTAATTTTGTATCCACTGAATCTCATTCAACTGCGATTATTGTTGCTGGTGAATGCAAAAACTATTTTGTGAATAGCCTCACAGGTGAGAATGAATGGAAAATTTGAAAGCTTTGTGGAAAAAGGTATCCCTCAGGTGACTTTTTAAACCTTTCCTCTCTCAATTTAAATCTGTGGCCTCCAGTTCGAGACGCCCCAACCATAGGATAACAACTACAACTTTGGCTCATTGATACCATTCATGATTATGTAAAGTCCCCTCTCAGCCTCCAATCCTGCAGGGAAAACATTCAGTCCTGGAAATATCCACATAAAATCTTCTTTTGCTGCCTTTCTAGCTCAAAGGCCATTTGTGCTTTTCCTAATTCCATGCTCTGTCTTCTTTCGTATCTTTGCCGCCTTCATCGTCATTAAGGCCCACTATCTTTATATTGTTTCTCCTACTATAGTTTTCCATTATATCCATCTTCTGAGCTAACAACTCCTTTAACTTTTTTATCAGATTCTTCCAATTTCCTTTTTAAGTCGTCCACTTCCCATTTCTAAGGCTGTTTCTTGTTCTTCCACCTTGTCTACTCTTTTCCCTATTTCTGTCATGACCATCTCTAATCTACTCACTTTTTCTTCTGTACCTTTTATTCTTCTTTTTATTTCATTAAATTCTCGTGTCTGCCATTCTTTTACTGCTTCCATATATTCTTCAAAAAATTTCCTATCTATGTACAGTCCATTCCCTTTATCTTCTATTTCTCTGTGCAGAGCTTGATGTTCTCCCTTCTCTTCCCCTGTGTCCGCTCCAGGACCTGTGTCCTCTACCTCTCTTCCTTGTATCTGTGTCTCTTCTGACTTTCTTGTTGGGCTGTTTATCTCAGTTTGCAGGGTATTTTATTTTTTATTAATGGTGTTTTGATGTTGGTCCTCTTCCTCTGGGCTGGTCAGCTGCTGTGTCTCTTGATTTTCTTTTTTCATTCTCCTCCCTCCCATTTCCGTTATTTTCTGTATCTTCCCGCTGGGAGCCCTGCTGTCAGGTCTTTCTCAGCTGGTGCCCCCTCCCGTCGGTGATGTCTTTGTCATGCGCATCACGCATGCGCGATTCCTCATGCATGCACCGTTGCGCACCTCTGTTTGGCTCCGTGAGCCATCTTTGTAGTCCTGCGTTTGGTGGGTCGCGACCCTGCGGGGTTTCCACTGACCTCAGGGAGTGGGCTCTTTCCACGGCGGGTCCCTGCTTCTTCGTACAGGTAAGGCCTTCACCTTTCTCTTCCGGCGTCTTTCCTTCTTTCCTTCCCGTTGTTTTTGGCTTTGGTGTCATTTCCTCTACACCTTTATTTTTTATTTGTTGTGGTTTGTGTGTCTGTGGCTTTGCTTTTTCTTTACTTTTTTCCTTCTTTTCTGGAGAGGGCTGGTATTCTCCTACCGACCACTACTCCATCACGTGACTCCTTCCCCATGGTCTGCCTTCCGAAGACAGGATGCCACTGGTTTCTGTGGGGCAGGCTTCTTAGCCATTGTCGCAATATCTGTTTATCTGCTCAAGTGTTGAAGTAGATGCCATCCCACTTCGTTGCAACTGCATGGACTGTCTCAGTTTATTTGTCATAATCAACCTGCATGAAAAGAAAGGCAGTGTATTTGGTTCATTCATCATTCAAGAATCTAATGGCAGCAGGGAAGAAGCTGTCCTTGTGACTTTGAGTGTTCGTCTTTAGGCTCCTGTACCTTTTTCCCGATGATTGAACAGGGCATGGCCTGGGTGGTGGGGGTTCCTTGAGGATAGAGGCTGCTTTTTTAAAGATGTCCTCAATGGAGTGAAGTCTGTTGCCTGTGATGTCTCAGGCTGAGTTTTTTCTTGTGGCGCCTCTGTACCAGACAGTGATGCAATCAGCCAGAATGCTCTCCACGGTACACTCATAGAAGTTTTCGAGAATCTTTGGTGACGCACCCAATCTCAAACACCTCACGACGAGCCTTCCTCATGATGGAATAAGCAGTAGGAAGTGTAGCAGCCAATTTATACATAAGCAGACTCCCAGAGTCAGTGCAAAATCCAGTTAATCTCTACTTTTGACCTTGATTAAGGAATTGTTTTGTCTAGTCTGCCTGGATACCTCTCCCCTGTGCTGTCAAGTATGGGCGCTCGATTTGTCGAGGCTAATTGACATCTGCTTTGTGTTCATAGGTTTATGGGAGGCGGAGGGGAGAGCTGCAGTCTTATTGCAGAGGGGCTCAGTACAGCGCTGCAGCTGTTTGATGACTTCAAGAAAATGCGAGAACAAATGTAAGAACAATTTTATTTTAGTTTTATAATTTTTGTTTGGGACTAGAGGACTCAGTTCTCTTTTTTGTTTGAGCCACATATGACAAGATTTCAGGAGTCTTGAGCACTTGGTGCTGAAAGGATCCATATCTTGTTTAGTGTGGAAATGATGGAAAGGCATATTAATGTTAAACTACTACACGTCCCTTAGAGCGTAGATACTACAGCAAAGTAAGACATGATGCAGCAAGCCATCTCAAACTAGAAAGCATCAGCGATCAGATTGCTATCTTAGTTATCGATAGATAACGTTATAATACAGTAACCCAATTTTGAGAGTATTATACACAATCAATTTTAACATCTTGACAAACAATCTGCTATCACATTATTAATACCTCTGATATGATTAATTTGCAGATTATATGGTATTAGTAACTTCTCTCCAAGCCTCAAATAATATTGCAAGATCTTTTGTACTCATTTGAGAGAGAAGGTAGAGGGAGATTTAATATCAGACCCAAAAAAATGGCTCCTTTGTTCGTGCATTGCTCCTTTTGTATGGATGCTGTGTCGACCTGCACTTGATTCATTCTGAAATTATAATGAAAAGACATTAATGTTAAAATGTCTCTTCTGTTTCAGAGGGCAGACCCGCAAAATTTGTGTTTTGATCTGTAACTCTCCTCCGTACCTCTTGCCCGCTGTGGAGAGCACCACATACTCGGGCTTCACAACAGACAATCTGGTGCAGATGATTGGTGATGTGAGTGTTTCCACTGTGAGAACAAGTGGTTGCGTGATTTTGGACACTGGAGAGAGTGGTGTATTTAATTTAAATTGGAGACCTTTTAAAGTTGTGTGAATAAGTTTTGTTTACTAGAGGTGTGCCTGTCATTTAGAATTTAGACATACAACATGGAAACAGGCCCTTTTGGCCCACAAGCCTGTGCCGCCCAGTTACACCCAATTAACCTACAATCCCCAGTACATTTTGAATGATGGGAGGAAACCAGAGCCCCGGAGAAAATCCATGCAGACTTGGGGGAATGTACAAACTCCTTACAGAGAGTGTGGGAATCAAAGCCAAGTCTTGATTGCTGGCGCTGTAACAGTGTCACACTAACTGTTAGGCTAACTGTGCCAATCTTGGTTCAAATCTAAGTGGAGGGCAGTGTTTGAGTTGACTGTGCAGTTTGACATATTGGGTCATTGTCCTGCCTGTACGAGGCTTTACCTATCAACATTTATTATATTTTTGTATATGGTTAGTCATATGACAGAACAAAAATCGGAAATGACCCACTTTTGAGGCATTTTGCTAAAAGAGTTCAGGATGCTAATGTTGCCATTCATGACGTCAATGGAGAGGACATAGTTGTAACTTTAGAAAAGCGTGTCTGAACGCATTCTCTTGACATTCAATGGCATTACCATTGGCAAATACCCCACTATCAAGTCACGACCACCATTGACCAGAATCAGTGGACAAGCAACATAAATACTGAGTGGTAAATGCTGGAGAAACTCAGCTAGTCTCGCAGTCTCATAGGAGATAAAGATCTATTGCTGACACTTTGGGCCTGAGTGCTTCTTCAAGTTATAAAGTTGCTTTATTCGGCACAATCCTGAAATGTTGTTAATTTATCTTTCCCTCCTATGGACGCTGCAAGACAGTTGAGTTCCTCTAGTGTTATTACTACAATCATAGCATCTGCAGATTTCCATGTTTCACAACATAAATACTGTCTCTTTAAGAGAAGATCAGATGCCTGAGACTCATATTTAGAATAGAGAATGGAGGGTCACATGAACTCTAAGAATGATCTCTGAATTCTTGCCATTCATCCTCTCCCCACACTACCACAGGTGAGGCCACACCCAATATTCTTTTTTCCCCTGCTGCTACGGGTTGAATGACCACTGGTTTGTCTGAGACCAACTATAGTACAGTAAAAAAAAACCCTGGTGTCTGGAATTCAAGCAACTGGCAAAAAAGAGGAAAATAAATAAAAATATAAATAGATAGATAAGGTGATAGGTAAACAAAAATGCAAGTTTAAAATTGTAAAAAGTTATTGTGAAGTTGTGAGCCAGCGGAGGGCCTTGGTCAGGCTTTGCTCGTAACAGTTGTGTGAAACAGCAATGGCGTCGCCCAGGATGAAGAGCTGGTTGATACCGCTCACCGTTGGGGTGTCACCTTATCCCTGCTGAGTAAGAGTTGCCCAGGTCTGAGGCTTTATCTGTAAACTTGGTGGGGGGAGGTTAATTATCTATGATGTTATCATTAATTTTTTGGGTGTTTCTGTGGAGGGGAAGGAACCTGTAGATGCAATAACGGCTAAATGTTTTCAAAAAATGTCTGAAAATAAAGTAAAATGCTTTATGGTTTATTCATGCAAGTGAAATTTGTTCAGTGTAAGTACAGTATAGCATTTTTGTCTTTTAAACTGTTTATTAGTTAGGTCTCAAGCAACCAGAAAATACACTTATCTGGCTTCTACCAATCCCCATAGGTGCCGGGTAACAGAGGGTATTACTGTAATTCATCTTTTGTTTCTTCCTGTGGCAAAGCTTTTCTCCCCTCACTATGATATTGCTGTATGTTTTCAAACATCACAAGGTCCACCCTCTAAAAACATTCTCAATGCAAGAGAAATGGGTTCTTTTTGGGCAGTAGAATTATGTAAGGTGTTTGTGCACATGTGAGTATAGCTGAGTTTCCCTCTCCTTTCTCCCATCATCTCTCACTAACACATTGCATTGTATGATTCTGCAGAGAGGGATCCATTTCTCCGTGGTCTCCCCTCGTAAGCTGCCTGCCTTGCGGGTGCTGTTTGAGAAGGCAGCCTTGGGTGGTGTGATAGAGACTCAGCTGAAGGACTACAGCCAGGACCCTCGCCATATGATCATGATTCGGGGGATAGTGCTTCCAGGTACGAACTAGCCATCCCTGCATTGGCTCCAAATAACCTCTCTGTTAACCTGACCATAAGGACCACCTGCTGTGGGCACTGTGAGTTAGCAATCTCCAGGCTTCAGCAGTACTGGATTGGGTTGCAAAGAGAGGCCTCATTACGTTTCTCAGAAAATGACTTGCTGTGAGATAGTGGCCCTTTTTTTCTTTAACGAGCACTCTCTGGAGTGTCTTCTTCTGCAGTTCATTCAAATTATTGGGACAGGATTCCCCCACACAAAGCTACACTGATGATCAGTCCCTGCCTTTCTCAATGCAGGCAGATCAATTCCAATAGAATGTTCCTCAAAATTTCCCTACCATTGACCTAGCAGTCTCCCTGCTGTTTTCAAATTAAAGAACAACATTTGCTGTCTTCTGCTATCCCGTATGTGGCCAATGAAGATGCACAAATCTCCATTGGGGCCCCAACAATCTCCTCCCATAGCATTCCGGCACGAGGAAATGATCTGTAAGAATTTCAAGACATCCAACACCTGGATTAGCAAGTGTAGAATGATGGAATAAAGGAAAACATTTTCTATTTGGGAGTCTCGAAGCAGAATTCCGTAAAGGTTAACTTGCAGGTTGAGTTGGTAGTAGGGAAGGCAATTGCAAGGTGAGCGTTTTTTTTCGAGAGGACTGGAATATAAAAGCGAAGATATAATGCTGAGGCGGGATGTGCTGACATTGAAGAGGGTCCATAGGAGGTGCACGGGAATGATCCCGGGGATGAGAGGGTTAATGTATGAACAACCGTTTGATAGCTTAGAAGGATGGTGGGTGGGGGGAGGATTTGATTGGAAACATACCAAATATTGAAATGGCTGGATAATGGACTTGGAGATGGTTTCCAGTAGTGAGGACAAAGCCTCAAAATAAAAGGATGTCCTGGAAGTGATGAGGAGAAATTTCTTCACCCAGAGGGTGGTGAATCTATGGAATTTTTATCCCCACAGATAGCTGCGGAGTCCAAGGAGTTTAAAGCAGAGATTGATAGGTCCTTGATAAGGAAGGGCATTAAAGGTTATAGGGAGAAGGCTGGAGTAGGGGTTGAATGGTGGAGCAGGCTCAGTGTGCCAAATGGCCAAATCTGCTCCAATCTCTTATGTTCCTACCTGGTCCAGACTATTAACGTATGCCTTGCTGAACCTGTCGTTCTCCTTGGTGAATAAAGTTGAGAAGTATTCATTTAGGATCTTGTATAATCCTTTGGCTTCACAGAGATGACCCCTTTTCCCCAGTTATCCTCTTGCTCCTACCTAATAGAGTGATTTGGTTTCTTTTTTTAACCTTGCCTGCCTATCATTCTTAAATGCCTCCTACACTCCCCGTGTTCTTTGAGGGACTCGCATGGCTGTAATTGCTTGTGCCTGTAACGTGCTTTCTGAGCAAAGTTGAAATAACCTTTGCTTAGCCCATTGCTCTCCTCACTCTACATCCGTGACTGTGTGGCCAGGCACAATTCAAATGCTATCTGCAATTTTGCCAAAGACACCATGATTGTCAGCAGAACACAGGCAGAAATGAGGAAATGTAAAGGAGGGAGACGGATCAGCTCGTTGAGGAGTGTCACAGCAACAACCTTGCACTCAACATTATCAAGACCAGGGAGATGATTGTGGGCTTCAGGAGGAAATCAGGAGAACATGAACAAGTCCTCATTGTGGGGTCAGCAGTGGAGAGGGTCAAGAACTTGGGTTTCAACATCTGTCCTGGAGCCTACATGTTGATGCATTCATGAAGAAGGCTCGGCAGTGGCTAGACGTGAGGAGTTTGATATGTCACAGAAGACTCTCAAAACCTCTACAGGTGTACTGTGGAGAGTATTGTGTCTGATTGAATCACTGTCTGGTATGGAGGTGCCAATACTCAGGACAGGAAAAAACTCCAGAGGGTTCTTAACTCGGCCTGCAAATCCACAGGCAACAGACTTCACTCCATCGAGGACATCTACAAGAGGCGGAGTCTAAAGAAAGTATTCTCCATCCTGAAGGTCCCCCACCACACAGGCCACTGCTACCATCAGGGAAAAGGTACAGGAGCCTGAAGACGAGCACTCAGCTCTTTTCCCCTTTGCCATCAGATTTCTGAATGAGCAATGAGTCAAAGACACTAATTCACATTTTCTTTTTCTTGCGCTATTTTTATTTAATTTGAAATGTAGTTTATAGGAATATTTGCATTTGTGATGCTGTCAAAAAACCACGAATTTCATGATATGTTCATGAGAATAAATTCTGATTCTGACCTTTGTTATCCAAGAGTCTCACATCCTGCCATCTTTGCCTTTCACCCTCGCCACAATTTGCTGGTTCTGAACTCCTGCAAACTCTCTTTTAAAAGACCTTCCATTTGTCATGTGGTTTCATCCACAAACATCTGTTCCAAGTTTACTTTCACTGGGGTCCTCTCCTGCACCTGCTGAAATCGACCTACTCCCAATTTAGGGCTTTGACTTGAGGAACAACCTAATTTCTGTAATCTCTTGAGCTGAGAGTAACTTGTGGGAAAGTATGACCTTATTTTCGAAAAATAAAAAGTAACGATTCTTTGCAGCCTGTGCTATATCCAAGATTCCTTTTATTTGTCATGTAATAATACCAAAGATGTAATACAGTAAAACCCCTGGTATCGGCACCAATGGGGATTGGTAGATGCCGGATATGTGAATTTTGTGGTTGTTTGAGATGGCTTGTTGGTGAACTAACAGCGAGGTCCACTGTCTATAAACCCCGCATTTTTACCCATTTATTTTCTGCAATTTTTTTCTTTGCCAGGTGCTTGAATTCCGGATATCAGGGTTTTACTGTATTACGCAAAGTTTCCTTTTGCCTGCCACAAGGCAAACAAAAAGTCACCATTAGCACTGAGAGTAGTAAGAGAGAGAAAAGCAAGAGTTCCTTCAGAGAGTCAGTGGGTTACTTCCAGCGCTCCCACTGCAGTTGCAACAGATCCCAGTTATTTTAAGAATGGAACTGTTCTCTTCAGCTAATCTTCATTGATCCACTTTGCTCTTTTATTTGTGCCCTTTCAGGTGGAGGGACAGTCGCAGCCAATTCTGTGCCGCAGAAGCCAGTTCCGCCACAGCCACAGCCACCAGTGCAACAGCAACCAAGTCTGCTGTCAAGTCAGTCACAGGCACCCCAAATGTCTCAATCCCAGCCACTGCCTCAGCCCCAGGCTATGCCTTCAGTCTCACAGCCATATCAGGTCAGCGCATTTACTTGCTGCTTCTCTACCTTCCCCTCTTAAGGTGCCAGCCGTTGACTGGCGGAGATTGGAATGACCTCCAGCAGCCATCTGCTGCCTCTTCCATTTGCTCTCTGAGCAGCTGTGAGAATTGCTGGGCCGTTCAACTTCTGTGGAGACACGGAAGAACCTCAGCTGCAAAGTGTCGGGTCTCAGTCAATTCCGAACAATTCCTAAGCAGAATGGAAACCTTCAAGAAGACTCTTCTTATTGTAGATGTTTATTGAAAATATATGGCCATAGTAAAATTACTCAGTGTGAATTTTTACTAGATCTTCCAGTCCATTCAGATGAAAACCATTTAGAGGCAAATTACTATGGCATGGCTTTCAAATTAGCTTGACATTGCTATGGTCTTTTTTCCCCCACCCCCCCCCCACTCCCTCTCAATGCTTGAGACAGCAAGGCTGAGAGAGAATTCTGTGACCAAGGAAGCAACAAAATCAATCTATTGAATGACTGTGTCATTCACATCAGCTGTTGACCAAGATCTTCAGTGCCACGAATGGCTTCATTATAGGAGTAATTCTGACTGACTCCCAATGCTGGAAACGGCCCCGCATTGATACTTTCTTGTTTGGTAGAATCCTCTTGGTCTCCACATGTTTGTATTTTAATGTTTAAGTTGCTTATTTTTAATTTAACGATACAGCATGGTTATAGGCCCTTCTGTCCCATGGAACCTGAGCTGCCTAATTACACCCCAATTAACCAACCAGCCCCATATGTTTTTGGAGGGTGAGAGGAAAGTGGAACAACCAGGGAAAGTCCATGCATGTTATGGGGAGAACGTACAAAGTCCTTACAGGCAGGACAGGATTCTAATCTGGTTCACTAGTGCTGTAAAGGCATCGCACTAACCATGCTACTCCAAAGAAGTATTGTCAATGACGATGTTGCAAACTCACGCTGGAGAAACTCAACCGGTCAAACAGTGTCCTTTATATAACAAAGATAAAGATACAAAACCACGTTTTGGACTTGATCCCTTCATCGAGGTATGAGCAAAATGTAGGTAGGTGCCTAAGCAAAATGGTGGAGGGAGGGGCACTATCCCACAGGTAGGAGGCAATAGGTGGATACGGGAGGGAGGGCGTGCCTGCAAACAGGGAAGGAGCACAGTGCCCTAGGTAGGAGGTAATGCAGTAAAACCTCGTTAGAACGCAGTAGTTGGGGTCTACGATTTCATACCGTGTTACAGCCGAGTCGCGGAACAGATGCCCATGGATAATCAAACCCAAATATTCCCAGTTTTCAAAGGATCTGCTATCAATAACTAACAATTTCAATGGAAAAGAAAGCAAGCACATTCTTTTAATATTGATATTCTGAATTTTAATCAATTTATTTGCAAAGTTTGGGGTCCACAGACACCCGTGGTATAAGCGATTCCACGGATTAACAAATTGCGTTCTAATGAGGTTTCAGTGTAGGTTGATACGGGAGGGAGGGCGTGCCTGCAAACAGGGGAAGGGGGAACGGTTCTGTGAAAGGAGAAGGAAGGGGGTGGAGAGCTGGAGGAAAGAAGACTGCTGGATGAGGAAGAGAGGGAGAACAGGGAGTAGGCTGTCAGAAACCAGAGAAGTTGATGTTAATACTAGATGATTGGAGAGTGCCCAGATAAAATTGTGTGGCTCCACCAATTTACAGGTGGCCTTGGTTTGAGGCTATGGACAGACATTAAAAAAACCAATTGGAAATCAAACGATTCAGAACGGGCAACTGGCCAGGGAGAGGAGTTCAAGAGGAGGCTTAAAGGAGGAAAGAGGTCTTCCCTGTGGGTGGGGGTGGTATGAATTATCTTAGTTGTGGAAGTGGGCACACAGACAACGGAAGAAGATCCAGAAGCAAACTTGTGCGCATTTAATGGATGTAGGTTGGGTGCGATTTCCTCCACATAGTGAAACATGAAATTCTGCAGACACTGAGATTGTAGTAAGTGTGGCTTTAACATGGAGTCCATTCCTCACTTCAGTTCTTATCTCATTTGCAGGGGCCTACAGCGTCAGGCTCCCTTGCCGGTGCTCAAGCTGCCGCTCAGATTGCCCTGGAAACAGCAACCAACCAGGCCAAAGCGGCTGTGGTCCCTTCAACCAATCGATGTAAGATCAAAGCTCTGCAGTGCTGGTGGTTCAGTAAAACTCTGTTCGGCTGGAATGTTCGGGGCTGGTGCCAGACTAGCAGATGTACCAAACAACACTCCGAGACACTGTTTTAGTTGTACGGTACAGAACTTTCTTAAGTTTCAGGAGAATCTAGGACTGCAGTAAAGCCCCCGGTATCCGGCACCCAGAGGGATTGGTAGATGCCGAATAAATAAATTTAACAGTTGCTTCAGATTGCGTGTTGTGTGCTTTGGTGGATTAACCTCTCGTTGGTGTGTGGGGGGAGGGGGGGTGGAGATCAGTTTTAAACTTTATTATTTTTTTACCTAATTATTTTATTCATTTTTGCTTATTGCTTGAATTTCAGATAATGGGGATTTTACTGTATTTTGATGTCTAATGAAAGATGGACAATGTATCTGTTAACTTGATGATGTCTTGTGAGTTGAGGGCTTTTTAATACAAGCTTATGCACAATGATTTATAAGTCGAATTGGTATCTCTTCTGCAATAAGAACGAGGGAAAGATGGGAATTGAGGAAATGTTGTCAAGGATTCCTTCTGTTCGTCACCATCCAGTAACCAGGATAAAAATACAATGCAGAAGAGAGAGTTATGGAACAAATCACTTAATGTTTCAGTTTGATGAGAAAGCCCTTTGGAGGCCTTTATGGAATGTGATTGGATGTAGGCTGGGTGGATTTTCCTCTACGTAGTGAAACACGAAAGTCTGCAGACACTGAGATTGTTGTAAAAATGCACAATAATGCTGGAGGAACTCAGCCGGTCTCGCAGGAGATAAAGATGTATTGCCCACGTTTCGGGCCTGAGCCCTTCTTCAAGGAATAAGCAAAGAATAGGAAGGCTCAGAATAGAAACAGTGCTGGCAGGGGGGGAGGAGTCCAGACCAACAAAAGGTATTAATTGGATGTGATAAGAGGAGAGGTGAGAATTGAGTTTGGCTCTGTGAAAGGAGACAGAGGGAAAAGGGGGAGAGAGAGAGACAGGATTGAGGAAAAGCAATGGGAGTGGGGGGGGTTTAACAAAAGTTAGAGAAGTTGATGTTGATGCCATCTGGTTGAAGGGGGGCCCAAATGGAAGATGAGACGGTGTTCCTCCAATTTGCAGGTGGTCTCAGTCTGGTCATGCATTGGACCATGGGCTGACACGTCAGCAAGGGAATGGGACGGGGAATTGAAATAAGTGGCCACTGGGAGATCCACGAGGACAGAGCTGAGGTGCTCAAGGAAGTGATCTACGCCCAGTCTATCCGATGTAGAGGAAACTTCAACGGGGTCCATAAGCACACTGAGCTATGGTCATTGGGTAAAGTGTGGAAATCCTAGTTGGAGTGAAGAGCAAAATTGTTGAGTGGAACATGTTGTGCTATAGTGTCACTGGCTGTAACAGATTTAGCAGTATATTCACTGTGAAACCATTGACATTCTCACTGCTACTTCACAGTTCCTGCCGTCAACCAGATCTCTCCCGTTTCTGGTGTTGGAGCAATGCTCAGCCAGGCTACTTCGCAGACGTTGCCATCTACCCCCGTGACCAGCATAGCCATCCCATCGACGGCATCAATGATGACCGCTGCAGCCTCCCAGCCCAGCCTCGTGTCTACGGTTACCACAGGAGTTCCACAGGCTACGCAGCAGGCCAGCCAGCAGTCCTTGGTGGGTGAAACAAAGTCCAGCTACTTTTTAAAATTATTTCAACAATGTATTTATTCATCAAAGCATATTAAGGAGATGCAATTATTGAACGTCTTTCTCTTCATTCTCTTTAATCAATACATTTTAGATCAAGGCAACAATGCCCCTTCAATTACGATTACACAAGTACAATCTGATGAAACAGCATTCCAAGCAAGATATATGCAGTAGATACATATAAATAAATAATGTTTAATAGAGGTAAAGGTTCCATTATTGTCACATAATACTACATTTAGAATGTAATGTACATGAAATTCTTTAATTTTGTCTACCATAAGGCAGGTAGAGAGTCGCCACTTTATCCAGTGCCCCTCGTAGGAACCTAAAGCACCTGGTGCTCCCAGGCGTTCTCCCCTCCAAGCACTGAGCAGGCCTGACCCTGATTAGCTTGGAGGGAAGACTGTCCGGGAACAGAGTCTCAGAGTGTTAGTGTGAGCAGTCGTTCAGCAGCCTCACTGCCCGTGGGAAGAAGCTGTTCCTCAGCTCTTTCCCCGACGGGAGCAGCTGAAAGATGCTGAGTGTGGGTGGAAGGGGTCCTTGATGATTTTGCGGCGCCCCCCCTCTTCAGGCAACGGTCATGTCGATTTTGGGAGAGGGGAATACTTGTGTTCCCTTCGTAAACAATGAAGTGTTTAAGAGGCTGTTACATAGACTGCATTCCTACCCTGGTGGCTGCCCTGCGCTTCTGTGCATCCCTCAGCATGTACTCCTGCACCCTGGAATGTGCCAGTTGGCACTGGAAAATTAGCAGGTTTCGGGCAGACCAAAGTGCGCCTTTCACTGAGCTGGTTTGCCTCAGCACGTTTCCTTGGGGACAGTCCGCAGATATAATGCAGCTGCTTGGGGCAAACCTGAATGAGGAAAACGAGGACCATCTAGATGACTTGCCTGCCAGCAATCACTTCCATGCACATGGAGTCCAGTGTAAGGCTGATCTTGAATTGAGCTGGTGAAGCAAAACTCAAGGAATTTATTCCCAAACGATCAAAAAAACAGGAGTGTGTACTTTGTATTCTTTGAACAGGCCGTAGGTGTTGGAACCAGCGCTGGAAATGTGTGTGGAGTGACTGTAGCCCCCACACCTCCCGGCTCAGTAGCCAATAAAATCCTTGCATGGAATGGTGTCTTGGAGTGGCAGGAGGTAAGATGCTGTCCACCTTGAGTTACTGCCTAATGAAGCAAAAGTCTGATTCAAGCCTCAATGAATTATGCCATATTGTGTAGCATGTAATAATCCAAATGCTTGAAACTTCCTTAACCATCCTGCCAAAGGATTTCAAAAATTGAAAAAAAAAACGTATAATTTTCTTTCTCCACAATCATTTTATGTTGTCGGAACAGATATTTAAAGAATTCCTTAAAAGTATTCCAGCAGCTGTGGTTTGTGCTGTAGCTCCAGGTGGCCGTTAAAAGCCTGGCCTCGTGCCTTTCTCAGTTGCCTAGGTTGACTGATGCTTTTTTTTTCCTCTCTGTCCCACCTTCCTCAGAAACCCAAACCTGCGTCGGTTGATTTAAATGCAAAGCTCACACGATCTCTGCCATGTCAAGTGTATGTCAACCCAGGAGAGAACCTGTAAGTATGCGAGTTGAAAGAAACTGGTGCTTTGTTATTTAGAACCTGTCATATCCTGTGCAGAAATCAAACGGTGAAGGGCTCAAGCCCAAAACTTTGGTCACCTTTCACTTCCTGTGGATACTGCATGCTCTGCATTGGAAATAAAACCCTTCCCATTAAATGGCATTTGTGGAGATGAGGTTCCAGTGACTGATACCTTTAATAGCTGTTTATCTCCCGTGTCATACAGCTTTCTGGCACATCAGAGGCTGAGGGGAGTAGATGGAAGTTGATAAAACTATGAGTAGCAGTCAAAATGCTTTTCTTTGGTGAAAATGTCACATGCAGAGATATAATTCAGCTGCTTGGGGCAAACCAAAGAGACGAGGAAAGAAATGTGTAGGGCAAGTTTTTTTTTAAACAACAGTGCCTGGTAAAAACACACTGAAATGCTGGAGGAACTCAGCTGGTCTTTTCAGCGTCTATAAGAGACAAAGATACATTGCCAATGTTTCAGGCCTGAGCCCTTCTTCAAGGAATATCTTTGCTGAAAAGGCCAGCTGAGTTCCTCCAGCATTTTGGTGTGTTTTTAACTACAATCATAGCGTAACTTCGAGTCTCACTTGGAAGGTAGAAGGAACAGGCTGCCAGGATTGGTGGTGGAAGCGGATAGTACAGTAATATTTTCTGGGAAAAATGCAGGAGTATTCAAGGACTATCAGGAGGTGTATCCTGCAAACAGCAGAGTTTAGTTTAATTTGGGCATAAGTTTGATGCAAACATCGTGAACTGAAATGCTTTTTCCTCTGCTGTACTGTTCTGCGTTCTGTTCCCAACTGTTGCTGTACCCCTTGACAACTTACCTCGCTCTCCACAAGTTTTTGTGTCTTTGCAAACTTCTCAAATTCTTTTGTGGAGTCATTGATTTGTGCAACACAAAATGCGTTGTTTGGCCTACCACGTCCATTCTGACCTATTTGTTATCTACACTAATCCTACGTGCTCACATTGGGTTCCTATCCTTCAAAGCCATTTGATGTGCCAGATAATGAAGAGATCAAATGCAGGGTGGTTAAACACATATCATGGCTTTTATTAGTAGAAGCTCAGTAGTACAATAATGAATGATAATAGGTCACAGTTAGAGTCAAGGGGAGTGCCCTTGGTGGTTGAGATAATACACGTCTAATCCCAGTAGTACAGACTAAGCACAGTGAGAGATTGAGAGCATGATACAGATTTACCACACCATGCCCATTCAAGTGCCTGTATAAATACAATACAGTAAAATCCCTGGTATTTGGCGTATATATTCATGCAAGTGAAGTTTGTTCAGTGTAAGTACAGTCTAGTATTTTTGTCTTGTAAACCATTTCTTCTGAGTGCAGGTGTATTAGCTAGGCATTGTGAGAGTAAGTCTCAAGCAACTGAGAAATACACTTATCCGGCATCAGCCAAATGTGCCACACACCGGGGGTTTTACTGTAGTTATATCTGATTCCAGCCCTGCCTCTGGCATTCCAGGTAGCAACTGTTTAGCTTAAAAAGAACCCACCTTCCTCTCATCTGTTTTGGATTCCCTTCCCATGGGGAAAGCTTTCTTACTTTCTCCCTTGCTTTAAGTAAAAATCTTATCATGACCACGAGTGTGCAATCTCACAGACTCCTTGGCCACTGGCAGTGGTTTGTCCCTGTCTTCTATACCAGTGCCCAGGAATGATTCTCCCCCCAACTGAATTCCTTTGCAGGAAGACAGATCAGTGGCCTCAGAAGCTGATCATGCAGCTCATCCCACAGCAGCTGTTGGTAAGTGAGAGTCTGATTTACCTGGCTCTGAATTGACTGTTCATTACAACTGGGGGGACTTGGAGCAGTCTGGTTTACATTGCAGAGAGAAGTACAGGAGTAGTTTGAAGAAGGGAAAGTACCTTAATGTGTTTCCTCTGGTCAGATCTTTAATTTTAATTTAGAACATTTAAATTTTCCTTGGTACTTAATTTTGGCAGCACGGTTAGCGCAACATTCTTACAGTGCCAGCAATCAGGACCGGGGTTTGAATCGTGTGTTGTCCGTAAGGAGTTTGTACGTTCTCCCCATGACTGCGTGGGTTTCCTCCGAGTTCTCCAGTTTCCTTCCACCGTTCAAAACATGCTAGGGGTTGTAGGTCATTTAGGTGGTATAGGGTGGGACGGGCTCGTGGGCCGAAAAGGCACTGTTACCGTGCTGTATGTCTAAATTTAAAAGGAACGCAGCGCTGTAACAGGCCCTCCCGGCTCATGAGTCTGCGCTGCCCAAATGCCCTTATGTGATCTACTAAATCTTCCCCCCCCCCCCCCGTACGTGTGGGAGGAAACCAGAACACCCGGGGAAAACCCACATGGACACAGAGAGAGCAGACAAACTCTCAACAGACCACCCTGAATCCAAACAAGGGTCTCTGGTGATGATTGTGTTGTACTAACGACTACACTAACCGAGCCACCTGAATGTCTCGTATTGGTCTGCCCTAAGGGTCGGTTTCCCTTCAGGAAGAGAATCGAGAGTCACGCAGAGATGGGGTTGAAAATGATAGTAAATTAGCCACGATGGGTGAACTCATTGGGCCAAATGGCCCAATTCTATGTCTTATGGACAATGTAATTCTATTGTGGAGGAGTTTACCAAATAGATCTTAATGGAAGGATTGAAAATCGCAGCATGGCCTGTGTCTATTTCAGCTGTTCTTGCTTTATGTTACAGTATTTCACAGGCAGAAATTTGGAGAGAGCAGATCAAGATTTTTAAAATTGTAGTTTTATGCACCAACATTTCCTGCAACCGATGGAGACTAGCATTTATTTTCAATTCCAAATTTTCCCCTGACTTGAGTGGTTTATCCACTCATTGGGAGGTAGAGTAGGTGAGGAATGGGGGACTTTGGTGTGTCTGCACTTGCAAAAGACCAGAAAAGGATGGCAGATCTCATCTCCTGAAGTACATGAGTGGACCAGATGAGTCTTCAGGACAGTTTGGTAGGCTGTGGTTGTCACCACGGAGGCGGGTTATTTTACATTCGATTTTATTACTTGAATTTATTGCCCATTCTTAGGGATTTTGTGGCCAAATATTCATCATGGTCATTCTGAAACTTGAGCTTAATGTTACTGTACTCCTGAGGAAGGATTGGTTGTCTGTGAACATAGCTCCTGACATCTGCAGCCACATTAGATGCAGGCCCTCGGTTTCTGGGTTTTGATCACAAGACAGGAGCAGAAGTTGGCCCATCAAGTCTGATCCACCATTCTAATCCTGAGTTGATCCATCCTCCCACGCAGCCCCACTCTCCGGACTTCTCCCGTAACCCTTGATGCCTCGACAAATCAAATACCTGTAGATTTTGCTCGTAAGGTGGAAAATACATGGAAATCACTCACCATAACAAGCATCTCTCCACTGGACGATAATGAATGGCATCAACATCACTTAACTAACAAGAAAGAACAATTATTAAAAGTAAACTAAGTTTTTTCATCATCAGGATGGACTTTGTCTGTAAGGTATCCATTAATCAGTACTTTCTATTCCCTAGTTTTCTCATGTCAGTGTCTCACTAGGACCTTGTTAAATACACCTACACCTGGAAAGTCGCAAAGAAACTATGATAGTTTCATTAAGGGCTTTTAAAGGGGTCAAGGAAAATTTAGTCCCCATGGTACTTATTCGTTTTTCTTGTCCGTTAATGTCTAGACAACTCTCGGCCATTTGTTCCGAAATTCACGAATGGTCCAGTTCCAGTTCACGAACAAGGATTTGGAATCTTTAAAGGGACTTTATCGGATCATGGCTAATGGCTTTGTAAGTATCTGAATGGCCCGATGTGAAATAACAGCACTGGAAACGGCCCCTGGTGGAAAGTGTTGGGGTCAAGGGAAAGGAATCTCAGCACAGGGTCTGGGTCAGGAGCAGGAAGAAAACCAAATGCAGGAATTAATTGAGTTGGATGAGGAAAAGATGGTTCCTCCCCCTTTGTTCATAACTTATCCCATGGTCGCCCTGGTTTTTACACCATTGGAGATTCCCTGCATCCATCTTTCCTCAGTTCCTCAGTTCCAATGAGTGGTCTTTGACTCTGTTTTCCTAAAACCACGATGCTGGAGAAACTTAGCAGGTCAAACTGTGTCCTTTACGTGGCAAAGATAAAGATACTTAACCAACGTGTTGGGCTTGTCCTTCTTCCAAAAACGTGGTTTCCTCTCCACCACCATCAGCTTAGCCCTTATCTGCACCTCCTTCATTTCCTGCTCATCTGCCCTGGCCCCCTCTGCCCCCAGAAACAACAAAAACAGGATTCCCCTTGTCTTCACCTACCACCCCACTGTATCACACTGTAGAACTCTGTTTTCCTTCCCAGCCTGATTATTTCTGTTCCTATTTTGGATTTCCAATCTGTGCAGTTTATTTTTTTTTGTTTTTCAAGGAATTAGAAATGATACAAATTGAAAACTGAGCAGGTCTCCATGTGTGTGTTTGGTTGACCTGTCCCAATGCAGGTGGAAAGTCTTGCGAATGGTTTATATGACAAGTTCACAGATTCTTATAGGTGGTACAGTTGGCCTAGCAGTTACTGCAACGCCTTTACAGCGTCAGCAATTGGGACCGGGGTTCGAATTCCGCACTGTCTTCTCCCCGTGTCTGTGTGGGTTTTTCCCGGAGACTCTGGTTTCCTCCCACTGTTCAAAACATACTGGGGATGTAGGTTAATTGGATGTAAATTGAGCGGCTTGGGCTCCTGGGCCGAAATGGCTGTTACCGAGCTGTAATTCTCAATATAAACACTTTCTTTTCGAGAACTTTATTTATAGAATTTAAAATACATACAAAAAAATCTTACTAAAAACTATACCCCTACTAACCCCCCCACATCCCTCCCACTATGCAGGAGCCAAGTACCTATTTCGGGTATTGCTGTTACGTGGAAGAATGATGTTGAATTGAATATACAAAGATGGCACAATGAACTAAAATCGTGTATTTATTTAGAGAAGATAACATATAATCTACGGAATAATTATTCTTTTTTTGTTAAAATGTGGACTCCATATTTGAAAAGTTTGGATATATTGTAAATGATCTTTTTAAGATGTAAAAAGGTTGGCACACTCCACAGCAAAAAAATTTAAAATCTGAATTTAAAAATTACAATTTGCGGAATGCATTCTCATCCAGGTTCCTGCGCTGATGCCATGTCCTTGTGCTTCTTGCAGGCGGGTTGTGTTCATTTCCCACACAGTGCTCCATGTGAGGTCAGAGTCCTGATGTTGTTGTATTCTTCCAAGAAGAAAATCTTCATGGGTCTGATTCCAAATGACCAGAGCGGCTTTGTGAACGGGATCCGATTGGTCATAACCAATCACAAGAAAGCACAACAGCAGAAAATCGAGCAGCAAAGAAATGTAAGTTGGCTGAAGGGCCTGAACTGTGCTGTAATGTTCTGTGCCCTAAATCGCTGGTTAATTGAGACTTGCATTTGAGTGGGGGAAAGTGGTGATGATGAGTTTATTGTCATATACAAATGCACTAAGATTCTTACCAAGCTTTAAAAAATGACAATAGTATCCTTAATGGAAGTAAAGAGACAATGCAATACCCAAATGTGATGGAGAAACTCAGCAGGTCACACAGCATCCACAGGAAGCAAAGGGTAAGCAGCATTTCGGGCCTGCGCCCTTCATCAAGCAGGCAGGCACCCTCACCCTTGTGTGGTTCTTGCCCATTTCTCCAGATTCTCCACACTCTTGGGGTTTTCTTTCACTGCTGTTTCCCCTCTGAACCACAGCTCTTCGCTGTTGAAAACGTAGGACGGTCAGACTCCAGAAATCCAGGCCACCTGAGAATCCGGACGTTTTAAATTTAGCGAGCTTTTGCAGGCCTGCGTAAGCACCACAGATGCACAGGAGCAAAAAAGCGACCACACTTAATACAAGTAATGTTATCACAAATAAATTAATTTGGATACTCTATTTTTCTTTTACAATGTTCATTTTTAAACATAATTTCAAGCATTTTATGCTTTTTTTGTAGTGAAAATTTTTTATGTTTACATTTTTGTCAAATGTTGACTTTATTTTTCTTACTGCCTGTTGTGATAAATGAATAAGCTATCAAAATTTTCTTGTTCATCTCTTTATTCCTTCGTAAATTTGAATTTTACAAGTACTGCCCGAGAATCTGGACAATTCAGATTTTAGGACTTTAATGAGGAAATCCTCTCGGTTTCAAATAAGTGTCCGGGTCGTTCATGAATAACATCCTAGTTATTAATGTACTGGCGATCTTGGGAAATGTATATTTTTGGGACAGTCCTAGAGATTCAGCTTTTAAGTAGTGCTGTAGAACTTGATGAAGGGCTCTGACTTGAACCAGTGACTGTTCTTCCTCATAGACTTTTTTTCCCACTTATGCTACTTGACCTGGTCAGTTCCTCCAGCAGACTGCTTTGAACTGCAAACAGTATTCTAAATGTGGTCTTACCAGTATCTTGTATGACTGTTGCAGTACCAACTCCTGTACCCAGTACCCCGACCGATACAGGTAAACATGCCAAGCCCCTTCTTCATCGTCACATTTACCTGTGTCAGCACTTTCAGGGAGCTGTGCCTATACACCTGTTCTACCATACTCCCCGGGGCCCTATTATTCACTGTCTTTAAGTCCTTCCCTGGTTTGAGTTGCCAACATGCAACACTTATCTGAATGAATTAAACTCCATCTTCAATGCCGATCCTTAGATCAGCCATTCTCAACAGCTCACTTAAGAGGGGCCACAGATTGAAATAATCAAATGTTTTTCATGTAGTCGGTAGGAGAGAAGTACAGAAAGAAACAAATAAACTTGACTGCTTCACAGGGAAAGGGAAAGGGAAATTTCTGAAGGGATTTTCCATTGTAAAACCGTCATGTTGTAAAAATGAAACTGTCCACCATTATTTTTTTCAAACTCCAGTCTGATAGACTTATCACAACTCTAATGGATCGATTGTTCATAAATGGATTTCTACTGATAAATTTGAGCAAAGTCCTAAGGGGGTTATAGCCCAAAAAAAAAGGTTGAGAATGGCTGCACCAGACAGATTATTTTCTTGTGTTATGAATTATCCTTTTCTGAACATGTTAAGGACATAAGAAAAGTATACGGTAAAATCCCCGTTATGCAACTGGCAAAAATATTTTGGAAAATAAATAGGTAAAAAATACAAAAGTTGAAAATTGGCACCCCGAGCAGTCAGTTCACCAATCTGCACAACACACAATCTCAAGCAACCGGCAAATTCACTTATCCAGCATCTACTAATTCCCATAGCTGCCGATACCAGGGGTTTTTACTGTACTCTGAATGCTTTAGTTGCACTGTAAAACAATCATAGATTTATGATAGATCTCTCTGCAACTTTTTATTTACCAGCAACTGGGTGGGTCGCAACCGATGGGAACTGGGTCCATTCCCAATCCAGCATTCATGCAGAAGCCACCTGGGGCAATGCCAGTATCCCAAGGAGTTCAGCAGCAGCAGGTATGAACTGTCAGAGGTGGACGTCAGAATAAAACGACCATCAACCCCTTGCTGAATTGTGTGACTGGCTGGAGAACAGAAGAACATAAGAAATAGGAGCAGAAATCGGCTGTCCGGCCTGTCGAGCCTGCCCCGCCATTCAAAGCGACAATGGATGACCTGATGATCGGCTCATCTCCTCCGACCTGCCATTTCCCCACATCCCTTAATTCCCCCTTCGATGTAAAAATCTCTCCAACCTTGTCTTAAATATATTTACTGAGGTCACCTCCTCTGCTTCAATGGGCAGTGAATTCCACAGATACATCACCTCTGGGAAAAGCAGTTGTTTAAATTTTAAATTTAGACATACAGCCCGGTAACAATTTACACCCAATTAACCTACACCCCCGGTACGTTTTGAATGGTTGGAGGAAACCAGAGCCCTCGGGGAAAACCCACACAGACATGGGAGAAAATACAGCATGGGTAACAGGCCATTTGGGCTCAAGAGTCCGTGCCACCAAATTTACACCCAATTAACCTGTTCCCCCCTCCGTATGCTACAAATGAAAGGAAATCGGAGCCCCGGGGAAAACCCACACAGACATGGGAGAGCGTACTAACTCCTCACAGACAGCACGGGATTTGAACTCCGTAAACCCTGGTACTGTAAAGGTGTGCTAACTGCTACGCCAACCATACGCCATCCCAAATTTCTGTCCTAAATACCCTGAATCTTGAGGCTCTGTCCCCTAGTTCTGAACTCCCTCCCAAGGAAACAATCTTATCTATACCTTTCATAATTTGTTGTTCCTATAAGATCCCCTCTCAGTCTTCTAACTTCCAGAGAGAACAGTCCCAGATGACTCGATCTCTCCGAGAGACCAATCCCTTCATCCCTGGAATCAACCTGGTGAACCTCCTCCTCACCACCTTCAAAACCAGTACATCTTTCTTCAAGTAAGGAGACCAGAATTGCACGCGGGTACTCCAGATGCAGACTAGCCAGTACCTTGCACAGTTGCAACCAGGAGAAACCATGTGACCTATTCCTCCACCTGCTTCTTGTTCCTGATCCGACTCTGACGTTACAAAGCTTGCCTTTGCCAACGAAGCCCGCTTCTGGAGTGCGGCAGCAAAGTGAAATGGTAACTCCGTTTCCCTCCACAGATGGCGGGCCAGGCAGTGACCACCTCGATACCTCTGGTTCACACAGTGGCAACTATGGATGACCAGCAACGACAGCAGAACTTGGTGAGTGTTGTAACTTTTGACATTTTCAGGTCTTCCTTTCATTTGTGTCGACATTAGATTCCTTCTGCTAGGTGGGATGGTGAGGGGGCATTAAAATGGTTGGGAACTGGGATCTCCACTTTGTACTCACAGGCAAAGCGCAGGTCTTTGGCGAAGTGATCACCCAATCTACATTTGGATTCGTCTTCCTGGCTATCCTCTTACGGTTTCAGGACAACTCGGAAAATCTCTGTATTTCTGATGGTTCAGCTCTAAAGTGTCACTGCTCTTGTCCCTTCCTTGTGGATTTGATTCTATTGTTTCCCACCCCCCCCCCCCCCCCCCCCCCCGTTCCTTCCACAAACAGCAGCAGCAGATGCAGCTCCGAGTACAGCAACAGGCCCAGGCTGCGACACAGCAGCAGTCCGGCGGCCCACCTCCGAACCAGCCTGCAGCCCCGCAGCAGACGGGGGCCCTGCTCCGACCACCCAATCCTGGCGCCAACCCTCAGCTCCGTAGCCTGCTCCTCAGTCAGCAGACGGTGAGTACCTGGACGTAGACACCTGCTCCTTCTCCACCTCCCCCCCCCAAATTTGTTGAGCTGTCGGTTCTCTGCTGTGGCAGATTTTTTTCACATTATCAATTTCTCAACCATTAAGAACCTCAGAGGTTGAACAGCTGAAAAAGTGGAGAAGCGAATGTTATCATGGAAATCAAGAACAAGTATTGGGACTACTCTGGTCTCTAGTAAATCACAAAAATCTGTGGACACTGTGGTTGAAGTAAAAACACAAAATGCTGGAGAAACTCAGCTGTCCAACAGTGTCCTGAGTTTCTCCAGCATTTTGTGTTTTTTGAGCATCTAAGTGACTGTACTGGTTTGTTCGGGTGTTTCCAGCATTGTTTAATTTCCACTTACAGCAGCTGTATTTTCCTCGTTCACATTACACTGCGACAGAGTGCCAATTTTTTTGGTGTCATGTTTTGATGAAATACCTGTTCCTTGAAATTGGAAAACTGCCATCGCTGTACCACGATAGAGTGGATTTAAACACGAAAGTCTGCAGGCGCTGCGATTATTGTAAAACACAATGGAGGGACTCAGTAAGTCACGCAGCACCCATAGGAGGTAAAGATACATAACTGATGGTTCGGGCCCGAGCCCTTCTTCAGGCTCGGGCCCGAAACATTGGTTATATATCCCTATCTCCTGTGGATGCTGCAAATCCTGCTGAGTTCCTCCAGCATTTCTGTGGTTTTTTTTAAACCAGCTGGAGTGCAGATGATTGCTTGGCTTGTTTCACTTTATGGACACGCATACCATGCTGGAGTGATGGAGGTTGTTTTGTGAACAGACCAGTTAGACCTCTCAGTACAAAAAGTAAGATCCAGTCCGAAAATGGAGAGTTACTGAGTGAGACCAGTTGGTTCTGAGCAGAAGCAGCAGCTTTTTACGCGCGTGAGGTTAATTCAGGAGATAGATGACAGCGGGAAAGAAACAGTGCTGAAATCGGTGGTGCGCGATCTCACACGCATGTCGCTTCTCTTCCCGATGGGAGGAGGAAGAAGAGAGTGTGGCCGGGGTGTGATGAACCATAGTGCCAGTCCTGCTCTCGGTGACTGATGGTTTTAGGCAGATGGTTTTGGTCAGCCATTCACTTAATGTTTGTGGATAAATTGTCCTGCTTTTATCGGTGATGTGGAGGACAGTGACAAAGTAAACATTCCGTGGAAAATGTCCTCCCTTTTTGATCTTTTATCTCCCTAATAACAGTAAACCCCTGGTAACTGGAATTCAAGCAACCGGCAAAAAAAAAGGAAAATAAATTTTAAAAATGAAAATGAGAACAATATAATAGGTAAAAAAGACGCGTTAAAATTGTAAATGTCCTCTGAAGTAAACTCATAAACCTTTGGTGAAGATGGGGGCAAATATTCAGCCAGCGGGCTTTGCACATTTGAATAAAGTTGTGTGAAACAGTGATGGCGTCACCCAGGATGAAGAGCTGGTTGATGCCGCTCGCCGTTGGGGCGACTCTCTTAAAGTGTCTCCTTATTCCTGCTTAGTAAGAGTCGCCTCGGTCAGAGGCTTTACCTGTAAACCTGGGGGAGGGGGGGGGTAATTATCTATAATTTGGGCGGCTCCGTGGAAGGAGAGGAACTTGCAGATGCAGTGACGGTTAAATGTTTTCAAAGAATGTGACTGAAAATAAAATAAAATGTTTTAAGGTTTATATATTCATGGAAGTGAAGTTTGTTCAGTGTAAGTACAGTCTAGTATTTTTGTCTTTTGAACTGTTCATTCTTAATGCTGGTGTATTAGTTGGGCATTGTAAGAGTAAGTCTCAAGCAACCAGAAAATACACTTATCCAGCATCTATCTAGCAATCCCCATAGGTGCCAGATACCAGGGGTTTTCTGTATTATGTGCTGTCATTAAAAAACACACATGTTGGTAGCTGCATTCATGCTTTTACATGACCTGGTGTACAGCAAGCAACTTGGGTTAATGTCAATGCACCTGCTTCATTGCAGTGCCAACAGCCTATCGAGTTTCGATGTAGGCCTTGTTCCATAAACAGCCAATCAAAGTCTCTTGTCAAGGTTAAACAGAGCATGGCGGCTCTTTATTTTAACTGGTGAAATTGCACTGTTGTAAATCCCTGGATTGCAAATTTTTCAGTGGTTTCAAGGAAATGAGGATCTCATCATTAACCTGTAGGTAACAAGAGGTGATGGAAGCACGAGTCCAGGGAGACGATGTGAATAGGCACAAAATATTCCTCCTCCCTCTTGTCCACTTCCCAAAACAAAATAAAACAATGCCCAGATGTATGGTTTCTGGTGGTCTGAGGAGAGATCCAAGTGCAATAAGTTGTCTTCGTTACAGAGAGGAAATTAGTATCATGGAGTGGCAGCTCTCCAGTTGTGGGAACGGATTTGGGATTTTTACTTTGGTCTCCAGAGTACCGAGAAGGAAATGGGTTTGACTTGAAAAGTAGCAAGCAGTGAGATTTGGCAGTTTTGATGGAATATATCTTCCTAAGAGTATGAAATTCCTGAAGGGATTTTCCATTGTAAAACCGTCATGTTGTAAAAATGAAACTGTCCACCATTATTTTTTTCAAACTCCAGTCTGATAGACTTATCACAACTCTAATGGATCGATTGTTCATAAATGGATTTCTACTGATAATGTGACGTTCCTGTTGTCTGCATCCTCCCTTTGGTGCCTGAAAAGGTTTTCATGTTGGTGTTGATTGTATTTCTATCCTAGGCCCAGAGTGGAGTTCCACAGCCTCAACAGCCCATGCACCATATTCAGCAACAAGCCTCTCAGATGATGCCCCATCAGCCCATGGGTCAGCAGATGCCCCATCACACCCAAGGTCAGCAACTCCAGATGCAGGGGCAACAGCTGATGCACCAAGGTCCTGGGCAACCATGGGCCAACCAAATGGCACAGCGACCACCCTTACCAGGTGAGGCGCTTTGGGTGGCAGGTGTTCTGTCAGTGATGTGGAATTTCAGGATTGGTGGGAGACCCAACATGAGGCATGGGCCTTGGGAAGGGTGCAGGGAGCACGATGGGCCATGTTCCTCTGTGCCATCACACGACCGAGTGATGGAAGAACCTGCTGCTGTGGTTAAAAAGTGACTGAATCAAGATGGGTGCAGGTCCTTGGGTAATGGATGGTCACAACATTGCTCTGTGTAAAGGACCAGAACTCATTTTGATGAATGTGGCCTAGAATCCTCCATCTGACTCCTCCACAACAAACTCAATCAGAGCTCAATTAAGGACTCTTACTTTGCACGTTATTTATTTCCGTCTTGCAGTCAAATTATTTACATTTCTCTTTTTATACTATCTTTTCTTGAGTACAAAGTAGAAATTGGTCACAGGAAAAATAATTTTGGGGTTGTACGTGATGTCATGTTTACACTCTGACAATAAGTCTGAACTTTAAACTTTTTTTAGAATCATTTTCTTTCCACTGAATCCAACCCTAAACGAATTCTTTGTCCAGGGGAAATGAAGGGTGTGGTAATAATAGGAGGAGGAGCTAGAAAGAAAGTGTGCGTACAAGCCATGGCCGGTTTTTAGAGTAACTTGGCATCTGTAGATGTCGTAACGGTGGCGTTGAAGTCGATTCAGCTTGAAAGCGAGGAATAGTGCCGTCAAAAGAGGTTCATTCACCAGTTGAAGTTGGAATCTGTGCCACTGAAATAGCAAATCTTCCCCTCCCCTCGTTCTCAGGGAGAGAAATGTTCCTGTCTTGCCTTGCGCTCTGCAGTACAAACTGGATCATTGGGTCAGTTTGGTCACGAGGGATTACTGTCGCCACCGATGAGATGACACACGAATTTTAAGTCCTGTGTACCCTGTTGGGTATGCATAGAGATCCATGGCACTCTTTTGAAGTTGCTTTGGTTTCCCGGTCAGTATTTATCAATACAAGTCAAGTACCCCTTATCGAAAAGCATGGGACGAAAAGTTTTTCAGATTTTGGATTAATGTGTTTAGGTAACTAAGCTGTACAGAAGCATCAGTCGAATCCCTGTATCAGCTGTTAAACAACAACAACAACGAACAGCGGCAGACCTACAGACTCCACCTACGATGCCGCGTTTTGATCGAACGGTTCATTAGATTTTCTTTCAATGCAGTGTTGTTGCTGGTCACATTACATCAAATATGGCATTTTAGGTGGACTGAATTTCAGATTTCACATGAAAATTATGTTTTGTACTTGCCAAGAAAAACCTTGATCTCTGCTTACAAAAGAAGATGTTCCGCTGGATGGGTTTTTAAAAGGTTTCGTTCAGACTCATCTGCCTCCTTAACAACGGTTTTTGTCTGGCAGTGACGATGGTCGGTAACAAACTGGCGCCAATAGAGTGTCAGGGACCCGCATGGGCAAGTGAGATCAGGTGTGGAATTTTTCCACTTGTCAGCGCTCAAAAGGTTTTGGATTTTGGAGCATTTTCGAATAAGGGGTACTTGACAGGTGTTATTAAAAATCTGAAACATCGATGAATTATTCCCCCTTTACAGCTGCTTCCTGCCATGCTGAATATTTCTATTATTACTCCTGAGAACACCAACCTGCCACGGACTTCAGTTGTAGTGAGACAGTGGCTGACTTACTGCACCCTTTTTAAGAACTTAAGAAACAGGAGCAGGAGTCGGCCGCCGAGCCTGTGGTCCACCATTCAATGAGATCATGGCTGATCTGATCTCCCTACCTTTTCTCCATATCCCTTCACTCCCCGACGAGCTAGAAATCTCAACCTGGTCTTAAATATATTCACTGAGGTCACCTCCACTGCTTCAGTGGGCAGAGAATTCTACAGATTCACCACCCTCAGTTCCTCCTCATCTCCGTCCTGAATCTTGAGGCTGTGTCCCCAAGGTCTGATCTCCCCCATCAATGGAAACAACTTACCTGCCTCTACCCTATCTATTCCTTTTATACTTTTGTCTATTTCTATAAGATCCCTCTCATTATTCAAAATGCCAGCGAGTATAGACCCAGATGACTCAATCTCTCCTCATAGGCCAACCCCTTCTGGAATCAGCCTGCTCTGCCTCCTGCATGTAGGACTCCAGATGTGGCCTCACCAGTAGCAATGTATAGTTGGAGCATAACCTCCCTGCTCTTAAATTCAATCCATCTATCAATGAAGGCCATTTGCCTTCTTAACTAACATTTTGCGATTGATGCACAAGTCCTCCCAAGTCCTTCTGTATGGCAGCACGCTGCAATCACTTACCATTTAAATAAAATCTGATCTTCCATTTGTCCCAGCAGAAACATCAAACCCTGCTATTCAATAGATGTCAATTAAATCAGAATCAGCTTGAGCTGACAAGTTCTAATGATCTTTGGCCAGGTACACTGATTTCCTTGAATCATACAGCACAGATCCAGGCCCTGTCAGACCACTTTGTCCAAGCCAACTGTGATGCTTATCTATGCTGATCTCATTAGCCTCCCCTCGGTTCCAAGATTCAATTAATAAAACAGTGTCACATGACATGAAGTTTTTTTTGCCTGCTGCAAGGCCGACAGATTCGCCACTGGCAGGAATTGCCTAAGTGTCTCTTACAGTCAGAGAGAGGGAGAGGGGGACATTCAGGCTTCTATCCCTTCATCCTTTCCACATCTCCAAATGCCTCTCAAACATGATCGTTCTATCAGCCGCACCGCCTATTCTGGCAGCTTCTTCCTCTTCTCTCTGTGGAAAAACTTGCCCCTCTCAAATTTCTATTCTCTATTCTAATGTCCTTGGCAAAGCACTCTCTACCCTATCAATGCCCCTCAGTAATTTTGAAATCCTCTTAGGCAGGGGGTGGCCAAACCTTTTTTGGGTTGTGTCCCACATACAGAAAAATATAAGGAGTCACAGGCCGAACGATATTAACTGCTGTTGGCTCCTTTAACAGGCCGTTTAAAGCCCGACGACAGTCGGACTGGGTGGTGGACCCAGCGGGGAACCCTGAGACTCTCCGTGGGTCTGCACCAGTGGGCAGAGGCGCTGTTATTGCAGCATCTCAGGTAGCGCCGCCATCTTGTTTCATCTGAAGGGCCACTTAAAAATGGGCACTGGGCTGCAGATTGCTCATCCCTGCTCTAAGGTCACTCCCGAGTCTTTGGCATTCCAGTGAGGATAAACCCAACCTATCCGATTCCTCCTTAGAATTGCGGCCCTTCATTCCAGGTTACATCCGGATGAATCCCTTCTGCACCCTCTCGATTGCTCCCACATTCACCTCGTTGTGTGGCAGTTAAAACTGTACACAACTTAAATTGTTACAGCTCTTGGGGATTTGGGATTGACCTGATGTTCCAGAGTTGGGTTGTAAGACTCCAAATGGACTTGTGGTGTAAATCTTTCCTTGTCATTTTAAATCTGCAGGTCAAATGATGATGAACACAGGTCCACGAGGCCCAGTCCCTCAGGCAGGACTGCAGCAAGGGACAAGCCTGTTGGAGGAAGAAATTCTGATGGATCTTATCTAAAATATCCCTTTACACAAGATGTGGGCATGGCATTCTGAAGCCCTGTCTAAAATTGGTCGTGAGATATTTTCTATCCCTCGCAGACCAAAGGAAGCATTCGACTCGTTTTCCTTGAACAAGAGAACAGTGGCTGTGTCAGAGTATGTTTACTTTTAAATGACATTTTTTAGAAAATGAAAGGGAATTGACAAGTTCAGTTAAACCAGTTCTTGTGGGACTTCTCATTTAAAAGGACAAACGCAGTTTTGTGCCCCCTCTGCTACCTCCATCAAACTGCATTAAAAGTCCTAAAATCCGGACTGCTCGGGGATTGGGTCAGTTCGGGTTTTCTGGATTCTCGGGCAGTACTTTTAAAATTCAAATTTAAGGAGGATAAAGTGAATGAAAAGGTCAATTTTGATAGTTTATTAACAAAACTTTCACCCCGCTGAAACGAATGCTCACTTTACACAAATTCGCTTTTACGAAGAAACCTGTGTTCACTATCCAAACGAAATTTGAATGGGTTTTCACTTTTACGAAAATAGCCCTCCATCGTGGTGAATGGGTCTTCGCTTTCCGCCATTTCGGCTTATGAACGCTCTACTTTCATAAAGCGGGGTGTACCTGTAAAATGCAAAGTACAAAAAAAATTTATCAGTTAATTTCAGCGACTTCGGTGCACCTCACGCACACACACAAAAGCCTGCTAAATTTTTTAAAAGTTTTGGAAAGGTCTGGATTCTCAGGTGGTCCGGATTTCTGGCATCCAGATTTTTGGACTTTTATTGTAATTAGTACATTTTCTTTAAATGTATTTGATTTTTCCTTTTGAATAGAAGCCTGCTATATTTACTTTTGCTACTTCAATCCTCTGTTGATCAGCAGGTGTGAAAATGTGCATGATGTACTTGTTGTAATCGAACCACAGCAATGACAGCGAGTGGTGGTCGTGCTTTCAGTCCCTCCGTCTGCTTGGCTGATTGTGTCAGCTCATTTACAGACAGAACAACAACAAATTTCTCCACTTGTAAGTATTAAACAAAAACTAAGGAAGGAAAAAAAATGATGAGGATGGCACAGCTTAAAGTGGAGACATTTCCAGAGGAATCCGTAAAGGCTGTGGTGCTGTTTAGGGCTTGGCCTGTTTGCAAGCTGAGATTGAAGGCTGTCCGGTGAGAGGAATACATTGTGGAGAGAGAGCTGAGCACAGCAGAGGAATCCTTTGTGCTGTTTTTTAAAAAAAATATTCATTACAATTTCCATTTATTGCTGTTTTCTGTAATCTTTGCCACTTTCTCTCTTCTCACGCAGTGACTCAGTGAGTAGAAGTTGTCAGTTCAGGTCCCAGTACGGAGATTCAAATACCAAATCTGGACTTAATGCGCAGTTTCTGCACTCTTGAGAGGATCATTCTTTAGGGTGGTGTTGCCAGCAGGACAGCACTCTGAGTATAGGTGAGGGGGAAAATAATTATACATCACAATTCTAAAGAGCAGGCATTCCCCACCATTAGCTGTCATCTACATGTCTCTGTCTGTTGGTCACGTTATCCATTTGCTACATTACTGTGGCTGTAAAATGTTTTTCCGTAGTCCATAAAGTGCTGCGAGTTCTGCCCGTGATAAAACATGGAAAGCATTCACAGTGAGCAGTTCCATTGTGTGGGAACCCTGTCTCAGCCCCTCCTTCCTTTTTCTCTTTGCGCTGTCCCTTCACTAACTTCCCTCGGTCCCGAGGAAGAGTTTCAACTCGAAAGGTCGACCATTCTTTTTCTCTGACTGATGTTGAGTTCTTCCAGCAGACTGTGTTTGGCTTCCGATTCTAGCTTCTGCGGTTTCCTGTGTGTTGAGAATTCCTTGGTGCTGTGTCGTTAATTGAAGCGAGAGGCTGTGTTCAGTCAATGTCAATAGGCTCCCAGATCACCTGGACCTTCGAGCCCAATTGAGTTTCCATCTAATGACCCATTTGCCTCTCCTCCCCCAATTTATCTCCCTTCTCTGCAGTCAGTATCTCTAACTGGCCTCAATGTCCACCAGTGAATGTCAAATGGCTGGCGTTCCTGGGAAGATCGGCAGGCTGTTTGACCAAAGGAGAACACGGTGTTGAAGAATTATTCATGTGGAATGATACATTCTCTCTCTCTCTCTCTCTGTTCACCCTCTGTCAGCAGTGTCGGAGGGAAAAGATAAGTAGTGGTCAGTCATTAAGTCCTCATGTAAAAACACAAATGCTGGAGGAACTCATCCGGTGTTGCAGCATCTCTAGGACGTTGGGCCTGAGGCCTTCTTCAAGCACAAAGGAGGCAAGCGTCTGAATTAAAGACTGGGGAGAGAAGGGGAAGCTGTCTTTAGTCCAAACCAGTTTCCAATCTAGCAGCTCATTCTCCCTCAATACCTTGCTGGCTGGAAGGAGGTTGTAGGAATTCCAATGTACTGTAAAATGTCAATAATCCTCTGTCCGACACTTCAGAAGTCCGGTTTCCCACACTTAATTGGTCAGGTTCACTAGAAAATTTATTGCAATTCTGTGCATCATCTAAAAGGGCGGCGTTTAGTGCAACGCCGTTACAGCACCAGCGATCGGGATCGGGGCTCCAATCCCGTGCTGTTTGTAAGGAGTCTGTACGTTCTCTCCTTGTTTGTGTGGGTTTCCTCCCACAGTTCGAACCGTACTGGGGGGGGGGGGGGGGGGGGGGTCGCACGTTAATTGGGCGGCACAGACTCATGGGCTGAAATGGCTTGTTACCGTGCTGTATGTCTACATTAAAATAAGCGGGGTATTAATTAATGGGGAATATCAACAAGTCCAGCGAATCTGCTGGCCCGGCACTAACCAAGCCCCGAGTGTGCTACGTTATTGGAGTTCCATTGCAATTGCAATTGATCACACCCCAGCAGGCATCCTCCCATCATGTTTCATTGAACTCTGTTCCTTTCTCTCCTCACGTGCATCTACAATTGGCATCTTGCTTCCTCTCGCAATGCTAATTCTAACAGTTTGTCAAACCCGGGTCAGTTAGAAACTGGCCGTGGATCAGAGGACAAGATTTAGAAGTTTGTATTTTGCAGTGCACTTTTAGAATGAGTGATATATATAACATGCAAAATATGTTCATAGAAAAGTTTGCAGTGGACATGCTTTTCTGTTTATATGGTCCTCAAAGTAAATGAAAATAAACATTGGTTGTAAATTATGTTTATCTAATTATTGCATTATCCTTTGTTTCTGCTGTCCAGAATGCCACATTTTAAAATGAATCCCTGCCATAAATATTATGAGGGTAAGAGTGAAAATGATTTCCCTGCAGTTCTACTTTAGCCTCAGATTGTTCCACAATGCAGTGAGAAGGATTGTTATTTAAATGTTATGTTTGGCATTTTTTTTTAACCTTACCTTCTGCATAGTGATGTGGGTTTATTTTTCTTTCAAACACGAGTACTGGAACCATTTGCAATTTGTACCAAGGCATGAGGGGAAATGACACAAGTTGTCGACCTCACTGCAGAATTTCATCAGATTACCAATATATTTCATTGTTTTTGTTTCACTTTCCAAAACTTGTTTCTATGTGGCACGTGACAGAAAGATGCAGATATCAATTAGAATTAGGAGAGGGTGTGTGTGACTCAAGGCATGGTCGAAAGGACATATTTAAGCAAGGCTCTTGAGATTCTAACGGAATGCAGTTGTGGTTGATAGAGAGCCATGTGGGATCAGCGTGGGGACTGATACAGTGCTGTCGGGGGAGAGCGGAGCAGTGGGATCAGCATGGGGATTGATACAGTGCTGTCGGGGGAGAGCGGAGCAGTGGGTTCAGATCAATGTAGAATCTGAAGAGTAAAGGTTATGCCAGAAGAATAATGACATAAAAGCTGGTTAGAGATGTATTTTGTTGTGTGATGTGTATAAATGTAGTTAAATGTGGCTTTTTTTCTTCATACAATGGATGTCAGCTGGGATGGGTGTTCAGTGGTTGTTTTTTTTTAAGCCACTGACACCTTGGGGTTAAGTTCCACAGCTGATGGCACCTTCACCCAATTGGCACTTCACTGTGCACCTTTAAGTGGGGATGGCTGGAGATTGGTCCACAAGCCTTCTTCCTCATCCACATCTGTGAGATCAGTTGCACTTTAAAGACCATAATTTGTCTTCTTGTTAGTTTGCGTTAAATGTAACAATACATTGGGTGTTTCAAAAGTTATTCAGGTTGACAGAATCAGAGAGGTGAGTTCAATGCTCCCAATCATCACCAGTTGTATACAACCGGAGGCAATTCCTGCCCTCTAGTCTCTGGACTGTGATCAAGGAAATGGACAGTCCTTTGGCTGAGTAAAGAGGAAACAAAACCAGGCAGTTCAGAAAAGGTAATTTATTGCCACATATTTAAATTAAAAGCGTTTTCTGTGTCCATATACAAAGATTTGCAAATGCAGCTTCCTGTCAATCAATACATATTTTATATTAAACCATGAAACAATCCTTGGATATTTTTGACGTATTGGCAAAGGTCAATAGAGCGAGCTATAAAACAATGCTTTTCCTTAACTAGATCTTCAATTGAACTTTTTCAGTTTTGTAACAGTCAGGTTGTTAGTGTACAGGTGCTCCCCTACTTATGATGGTCTGACATGATGTTTTGAAGTCAGGATGGTACCATAGCGAAACTCATTATTTACTTTCATGAATTATGTTAAAGTAAGGTCATTGCAAGCATCATTGATTTTTCCAATAAATGTTGATAATTCCTCTAAGGTGAATTCTTTGTAGCCTCCTTGGTCAATTACTTTTAGTTCAGTTGGAAAGCTTGCAGGAACTGATACAGTGCTGTCGGGGGAGAGCGGGGCAATAAGATCAGTGTGGGGACTGATACAGTGCTGTCGGGAGAGAGCGGGGCAATAAGATCAGTGTGGGGACTGATACAGTGCTGTCGGGAGAGAGCGGGGCAGTGGGATCAACGAGGGGACTGATACAAAAGCGGGGCAGTGGGATCAGCGTGGGGACTGATACAGCGCTGTTGGGGGAGAGCGGGGCAGTGGGATCAGCATGGGGACTGATACAGCGCTGTCGGGGGAGAGTGGAGCAATGTTGGGAATGGTAAAGGGCTATGGGGAGAGAACGGGGCAGTGGGATCAGTGTTGGGAATGATAAAGGGCTGTGGGGAAAGAGTGGGGCAGTGGGATCAGCGTGGGGACTGATACAGCGCTGTTGGAGGAGAGCGGGGCAGTGGGATCAGCATGGGGACTGATACAGCGCTGTCGGGGGAGAGTGGAGCAGTGTTGGGAATGGTAAAGGGCTGTGGGGAGAGTGGTGCAGTGGGATCAGTGTTGGGAATGATAAAGGGCTGTGGGGAGAGTGGGGCAGTGGGATCAGTGTTGGGAATGATAAAGGGCTGTGGGGAAAGAGTGGGGCAGTGGGATCAGCGTGGGGACTGATACAAGAGTGGGGCAGTGGGATCAGCGTGGGGACTGATACAAGAGTGGGGCGGTGGGATCAGCGTGGGGACTGATACAGCGCTGTTGGGGGAGAGCAGGGGGCAGTGGGATCAGCTTGGGGACTGATACAGTGCTGTTGGGGGAGAGCGGAGCAGTGGGATCAGCATGGGGACTGATACAGTGCTGTTGGGGGAGAGCGGAGCAGTAGGATCAGTGTTGGGAATGGTAAAGGGCTGTGGGGAGAGAGTGGGGCAGTGGGATCAGTGTTGGGAATGATAAAGGGCTGTGGGGAGAGAGTGAGCAGTGGGATCAGTGTTGGGAATGATAAATGGCTGCGGGGCAGTGGGATCAGTGTTGGGAATGATAAAGGGCTGTGGGGAGAGAGCGGGGCAGTGGGAGCAGTGTTGGGAATGATAAAGAGCTGTGGGGAGAGAGCGGGGCAGTGGGATCAGTACTGGTATGCAAGGTATACCTGTATTCTTTTTAGACATAATTTTTTTTGGCTTATGGGTTTGTCAGAACACTACCCCAACCTAAGCTGAGGAGCACGTGTAATTGTTGGGATGGTTTTCAAGTTGGCCACTTCTGTCTCAGGGAAGTAATGCATGTGTCTGGAAATCTTGGTCAGTGGCTATTTTTTTTGGGGGGGCAGGAGAATTTTTGGGGGAAGGGGTTGCAAATGCTAGCTATAATTAAGACTCAAGGAAACAATTTATCTGCCCTGCTTCATTAGGAATTGCCTGTTTCATTTTCCATTTGCCCCTTGCTTTCCAGGAGGTATTGGCCCTAGTCTTGGAGTGGAGACAGCTAACACAAATGACAGTGGCTCTCCACAACTTCGTAACCTCCTTGTCTGTTCCAAAGTGGTGAATCTCGGGACACTTCCATCATGGAGTGCATCTGCTTTGTGTCCACTCCATGCCTCTGGGTATTCCCAGTGCTCTCTATTGGAGCATCAAGATAGTCATTCACAGTTGGATGTAGTGAGATGGAGCTTGCAGGCAAGAATTCAATGGGATAAAAGCCAGAGCAGCTGTGCGGACCCACAGAGGCGGGGAGTAGAGACCCAAAGGGTCCAACTACCCAGTCAACTGCTGTCAGCTCCGCACAGGCTTTGAATGGCCCATTAAAGGAGCCCACGGTAGTGGGGTCTGCGCCCAAGATGGAGGGGCCTATGATCGGTAGCAGCCACGAGGGGTTGCAGACTCTGGAGCAGCAGAGGTCTGGTGCAGGGCACCAGAAAACAGGGAGATCAACCCCTCCCTCCCCCATCTGAGAAGAAGGAGATGACCCATGGGACAGTGACCACAACAGCAGACCAGTAAGCTCTATGGCAGAAAGACCCACGCACTGGACGGACGGGCTGCTGGTGACTTGAGGCGAGGAACCCACGGAGGCTATGGGCTGCTGGAGTCTGCTGTCGGGGGACTCGCTCTGGGCTGAGGACTGAAACTGGCTGAAGGGTTACCAGTTATCAGAACCGGGGTGCGAGGGGATGCCGAAGGGTTCCTGATTGTGTCGGAAGTTGGGTGGCCAATGGTGGCTGCGGAAGCACTATATGTGAATCTTTGCTTCTCTTTCTCTGGAAGAGGCGCTTCAGGCAATTTCTGCCGATGGCGAATCTGTCTGCCTTACAGCAGGCAAAAGCAATTTCGTGTAATATGACACTTTTTATTACATGACAATAAATTGAATCTTGAACCCAATTCACACAGAGATCATTTGAGAAATGACAAGGAACTTGTTCCCCACTGCTAATAGCTGCTCTTGCTGTAATATTTAAAAGCATCCTCTAATTCAGTGGCATTGAACAAAGACCCCTCTACTAACTGTTTCTGGGTGGTCTTGTAATAAAAATATAAACCTAACAATTTTAATTAAAACTTGTTGCTTAGGAGATGGAATTCTTGTATCAAATTAGATGCAGAAGTCTTGGTTGGCAGACTTCTGCAGTAATTCCACATCCTGTCACTTTTCTTAGAACTAAATTCAGATTATTTACAGAGATTCAGTTTCTTGTAAAAAAAATTGTTTTGAATGCTGGGCTTCTGAAATAAAAGCTGAGGATTCTGGAAATACACCAGAGATGAGGAATAATATTTGTGATCCATGGTACAAATCAGCGATTAATGTAAAACAAGAAAGTTAGATTTCTCACTTAGAGTTGACTGACGCTGCATTTCCAGAATCTTTGTATTATGCAGTTAGTCAATAATGAAAGTATAAACCTTACTGAGGGAAACGTCATTAGTAGTTTGAGGGATTATTGCAGTGTTGTTTGATGGGTAATTAAATTTATTTTTAATTTGGACGTACAGCACGGTAACAGGCCATTTTGGCCCACAAATCTGTGCTGCCCAATTTACACCCAATTAGTTTTGAACGGTGGGAGGAAACGAGTCCCCAGGGAAAACCCACACATACACAGGGAGAATATGCAAATTCTTTACAGACAGCATGAGATTCGAACCCCGGTTCCGATCGCTGATGCTGTAAAGGCTTGGCGCTAACCATGCTGCCTGATTTTTGGGTGTTTGTTGCTTTAATGGATCAGGATCATTTCAGAGTTAAATTGAGGGATATATATCAGGTGCTGTTAGAGTTAGGGGCAGGTTTTATCATTGGAGTTGTAGAGAATACTTTGAATTTTGTCAAGTGTGGGGCATATTCATGGGATGTGGGCATCGCTGACAATGCTGGCTTTCACTGTTCATGCCGAACTACCCCTGAACTGAGGCAGTGGTGATGAGAAGTGGGGTGTCGAGTTGCAAGATGGGTCAACCAGGGGATTTCTTTCCCTCAAGGTGTGAGTGAACCAAATGTTTCTGAACAACTGTCCGGGGTTTCTAATTTACTGAGACCCAAGCTTTCTAAAATTGAATCTAGACTTGTTTAATTTTCCCCCAGTGCTGTGGTTATGATTGCATGTCTCAAATCAGTATTACTGATCACCTCGCCAGTCTGTAATGGCAGCCCAATGGGATATACTTCAGGTGAGATGGAGTGTTGCAGTAAATGGTGTAAGGATGAAATCAGTGTTCATGTTTTGCGCTGGGTACATTCAGAAGTTTAACAAGGTTGTAGTGTTTGCCAGGGAATGTTATAGCATTATATTTTGTTAATTGTACAATTTGTGCTCCATTTTGGTATGAATTTGTTCTTTCCTTTAAGTAACTATGAAAGCTGTAGCTGAAATCCCACAGTGAGTGTAACTGGGTGAGGGTTTCCTCTTGTTTGGTCAAACAGTGACTGGCTGGTTAGTATTGCTGCTTTCCCAAAGATGGACAACTGACACCAGTGTGGATCCAAGGGTTGTCTCGGCAATTGCATGCTTTGCCGTGGCTCTGGTTCCTCCCACTGCCAGGTTTGGTAGGTCAGGTTGATGGCCTTGAATTTTTATTGCTGAACCAGTTCCTGGTCAAAACCCGATTCAGTCCCTCTCACTGTCTTACAGACTACAATCTACTTCGACTATATCTGGGAAGTTCAGTAATGTGGATCAAAATACCAATCTCTCACCCTTGTATACTTTGATGAATCATTCTCCTGGATCGTAACGTCATTGGCATTCACAGGTTAAATTATTAAAAACAAAAACAATTTTAAAATGTTTTAAAGCAGTGGTGATGAGATGTGCTTTAAGATGGTTCTTTGGTCTTGCTGCCTTCTGTTAACTGAATGAGCGTTCTTTACTGTATAACTTCTACATAGTTTGCAGGATACAGTCCAATCCGACCTCCATCAAGGTAACCTTTACACCATCCTTGTTCATCTTCGTCCTCTACTTTAGTCAGCTCCTGACCTGGAAAACGTGCAAAAGAAAAATGCTGGAGATAAGAACGGAGTTGTACAGCAGGTGGCATTCCCATCGGCTCACCCTGACTCTTTGTGCGCTGTAACATGTCTATTTGCATGCTAATCTCACTTTCTCCCTGTGTTCACATCACTCTGCCCCAGAAACTTTCCCTTACCTGTGCTGCAGGGGCCATTTAGTGGCTGATTGACCTACCAACTTTGGGGAGAGGGTGGAGCTCCATGCAAATAGCAGGAGAATCTGCAAACTCCACACAGCACCCGAGGTCAGGAGTGAACCTAAATTAACGGAGCTATAAGTCGGCAGATCTCGTGGTACCATCCAGCACAAAGCAAGCAACTTCTTCCCAATTCCTAGATTATTCTAGAAATTACTGTGTTTCCCTGGTCGGTCTCTTCCCCTTATTTTCAAGCGGGGGTTCTGTAGCCTTGCACCCTAAGATCTCTCTACATCAGTACATGATCAAATCTTGGTTACCTGACATAAGCTTTTATAATTCATCTTAAAAATGCGATTCTCCAATCTCGAATGATTTTAACATCTGGTAATTAAATACATGCACTGTTTAACTCTGCAGGGACCCTTTTCCTTTGGACTCATTACACTTATCTGGGGGGAAAAAACTCCTGTCCTTCCCTCTGTGACATCAAAGACAATATCCGCCTATCCAATCTTTCCTGTGGCCAGAATTCTTGTGGCTGGCAATGTTCTCAAGTACTTTTACCCTGTGGATCACAGAGTATTTCTGGAGTGACTTCATTTATCTCTTCTGCCGGCTATTCCAACATAAATTACATGGGTTCTCTCCTGCCACTAGAGGTCAGCCTCTGCCCAAGTTTAGGAGAACTGATTGTAAGGAATGATTGGTCTTAAGATCTCATTAAAATTTACTGGCAATTTGACTTTTTTAAAAACCTGCTCAAAATTGTTCAACATCTCTTTTCAATTCCCTGACCAATCCCTAGCTACGAGCTGGCACGTAGCAGCAAGGATGAATTTGAAGAGGATTCCTAATGGTAGCCAGTGATTATTGGAGGAATCAGAGGGGAGCACATTTAAGTTCTTGGGCGTCATTATCGTGGAGGATCTTTCCTGAACTCAGCTCATTACTGGCATCATGAAGAAAACACGTCAGCACCTCTACTTCCTCAGGAGTTTGCGGAGGTTTGGTATGACATCGAAAACCTTGGCAAATTTCTGCAGATGTGCGGTAGAAAATGTGCTGACCCGCTGCATCACGGTCTGGTTTGGATGGACCAATGTCCCTGAGCGTAAAGCCCTCCAAAAGGTAGTAGACACAGCCCAGGACATCACAGGCAAAACCCTCCCCACCATCGGGAATATCTGCAGGGAACACTGCCGCCGGAGAGCAGCAGCAATCGTCAAGGATCCACCCCACCCAGCACCCGCTCTGTTCTCGCTGCTGCCGTCAGGAAAGAGAGAGGGGCCACAAGACTCGCACCCACCATGTTCGGGAACAGATCTGACCCCCCTCAACCACAAACTCAAATCATTTAAGGATTCTAACTTTAGCACTTTATTAATTTTTTTTCTTCTTTCTCTCTCTCTATTGCACAGTTTGGTTCTATTTCTTTATTTGTTTACAAGTGTCCGTTGAGTCTGGTTTCTTTTTGCACTACCAATAGGTGGTAATTCTGCCTGGCCCACAGGAAAAAGAATCTCAGGGTTGTACGTGATGTCATGGATGTACTCTGACACTATCTGAGCTTTCAAGGTTGCATAAATTAAGGCTGGAGATGTTTATGGCACCGGTTTGTGTGATGACTATCTCACTATAAACCTTTCTATTTGAATCCCATCAATGTAAAAAATTATACATTTAAATGAACTGAATCATATACCCACAGTGTAACACTAACGAGGCCAATTCACACTGATCTACAAGCCCCTGGACCTAGAGCTAGAGAGTTAAGCTCCCTCTTTTCTACTTCAGTCCCAAGTAAGAGCATGCCCTTAATACAGTGTGGGATTTATCATTTTCCCCAACTGGTCCTTTCACTTGTAAACCAGAATCTTGAAGTAGAACAATGTTAAAAAGAAAGTCTTTGCAGTTATGGAAACATCTTCCTTGGATAAATATGCCGATCACAAGTAGAATATGGGAGGTGGTGAAGTGTGGTCGATTGAACTTGATTGAAGATTGCAGCAGTGTGAACGACAGAACGTTTAGAATGGGAGATTGCGAGAGACAAAGTTAGGAGGCTGTTCGCAAGACTGCAGCGACTGTCCAGGAAGGTGAGTGGTGTGGCTGGTGTGTTTACAGAGTTAACACTGAAGGCTGTTCAGGGTTTTGGCAGCCAGAACGTAACACAGAGATGGAATTGGCTTTCCTCACAACTTGGAGAAAACTTGGGAGAAAAGGTGAACTTTAAGGAAACATAACCCAATAGAAAAGCAGGAAAGAAAAGGGTCAAGGAAATTAAGGGGGCAAAACACAGCCAATGAGGGAAAAGTTTTAAGGTGACAGTGGGAAGAGTTCGCATCATCAAACCACACAGGAAAAAATGTTGAAGATGATATCAGTCTGAAGTTACAGGTCATTATTGAATAGATTAATTTTTCAGTAAGAAAGACAACACAAGCCTGGCTTAAGAGGCAAGGATTTGATTGGCTAAAAGTACATTTCCTCTTGTAGAAAAAACTGTAACGGGAGGAAAATCACCAACTAAATACAATATGGAATTCAGGGAAATCCCCTTCCCAACTCCAGGTCAGTTGAATATAGGATAGGGCCAATTAAGCAGGTTACTTTTGAGGTAGAAAGAAGAATGTTGCTGGGTTCAGCAGAATAGATGGGGGCCCTTGTATGGAGCATAAACATTCAACATTAACCTGTTGGGCCAAGCGGCCTGTGGCTACAAAGCCCTGGAAGAGAAGGGAAGACAGAGCGAGTCTTCAAACACGGTACAAGAGAAGAAATTCAAGTTCGTGTCCCGCTGCTTCCAACTCTGCTCAGATTTTTGGGTGAACATAGAGGTGGAATGATTGCAGAAACTAAGGATCCAGTACTTACCCGCCTTGAAACTGAGCTCATCTGATTCCTGGCTGGAGTAATCATACAGTGCTCGGATTCTCACGCCGGGGATGTTTGTACCATCCTCACCAAGGGCGTAACCTTTATTTAAACTGAAACCAAAACAAAAGTGGAGTGGCTTTTAAAAGGAGCTTTGGCTGTGACTTAATGTTTACAATGAAGGCATGGTCGATGTGGAGAAGGGATTTCCTTCCCATTCACAGCCCCTTGTCTCATTTCTGGACCTTGGTTTCTATCGCAAGCTCTAGACTCGGGCATCAGAATGATATAGCCAGGGTCACAGAATTCAAAATCAAATCGACACCTTTCACTGTTTTGCTTCCTCTTTGCTTGAGATGGCTCCGATAATGGATGAGTGAAGGTGTCATTTGGAGACGAGCAACAACAGCAGCAGAACTACAGAATCTAACATTCCAAAGTATCAGAAAATGCTGGAGCTATTCGGTAAAAACGCAACGCTGCTCAAACTCAGCAGGTCAAACAGTATCTAGCAAAGATAAAGATACAGAACTGATGTTTCAGGCTTGAGCCCTTCATCAAGGTATGAGAAAAATGTAGGCAGGCGTCCAAACAAAATAGTGAGGGGTGTGCCAGGGGGAGGAGGAGCATGATCCCACAAACAGGTGGATAAGGGGGAGGGCAAATGGGAGAAGCGATGGCTTCGTGAATCAAGGGTTGATTTTCCATCTGGGCCCTCTCCAACCAGATGGCATTAACAGCAACTTCTCCGGTTTCTTCTGGCCTGCTCCCTGATCTCCCTCCCTCCAGCTCTCCACCCCGTTCCCTTTCTATTCACAGATATATCCCTCCTCCCCACCCCCCAACTTGCTGGTGTGCCCTCCCTCCCTTCTCCACCTATTAAAAGGTAAAGATTCCATTGATGTCACCTAATACTACATTTAGAATGTTACATACATGAAATTTTGTCCACTGTAAGGCAGACAGAGAGTCGCCACTTTGTCCAGCACCCCTCACAGGAAGCTACAGCCCCTGGGCGGTCACCCCTCCAAGTACTGACCAGGCCTGAGCCTGCTTAGCTCCCGAGATCAGACAATCTCAGGTGTATTACCTCCTGCCTGTGGGACTGTGCCCCTCCCCCTTGCCTTTTTTTGTTCGAACACTGTTCGGTGCCGTTTGTTTTCTATATTTTGATGACGGGCTCAAGCCCTAAACGTTGGTTCAGTATCTTTACCTTTGCGACATACTGTTGGACCTGCTGAGTTTCTCCATCGTCGTGTTTTTTTTACTTCAACCGCAGACTTTCATGTTTTATTTCAGATCAGCCAGCATTGATGGAGGGAGAAGCAGTTCATGTTTCAAGTCGACTGCCTTTCATCAGTCAATCAAATGAATGATTAACTTTTTCTCTCCCCACACATGGTGTACAGTCCCAGCATTTTCAGTTTTCACTTTGTAGTGTGTACCATAGTTGAAATTAGTCTTGTGCATAAATCATGAATCCTGACTGATTTGAATGCAAAGTGACTTGGGCTTCATGGGTGCAGATCAAAGGGAAATAGATCTTGCTTTCGGTCCCCTCATTCTCAATTACTGCTGATCTCTTGTATCACTCAGAACATGCATTTCCAGAGTGTCTCATTCATCGTCAAGACTTCCTTAGGAAGCTCTGTGGGATATAGTTTGGTTTGTGGTCTGAGCTGTTCACCCAGTTCAGCTGCAACTGCAGGGGTCATTTACCACATCAATGAAGGCCATTCTGATATACAGGAAATGGGATGGACTCCCGACGTTAACCAATAAACCACCTGCAAGTGCATACTTAATTAAATGCGAAACATTAGCTTTGTAAATTGAAAAGGGTGTCAATTTAAAAACAGGGATGTGGAAAGATTTCTTTAGGCAGAGGGTCCGTGAACCTGTGGAACTTGTGGAAGCAAGTTCATCGGATGTATTTAAGGCAGAGACTGACAGGTACTTGATTAGTCGGGGCATCAAGGGTGAAAGCTGGGACGGGGCTGAGTGGATGGATCAGCTCATGATTAGAATGGTGGAGCAGACGCGATGGTCCGACCTCTACTTCTATATCCTGTGATCCAAGCTGTAGAACCTGGTTAGCAAAGGTCAGGATACCATCCAGTAACCTCCACGCGAAAGAGTGAGCGAGGCTGGTGTCCGGCTGGGGAATAGTAGGCTAGGAATAGAGTGAACCCTGTGCCCGTGGAGACAGGAACTGGGGAAGGGGGAATATTGCTGGAGGAAAGCGCGCGCACACACCCAGCAGGAAGGAGCCGATTATATCCTGATGAACCAGCAAGAGGCTTTGCAGCTAAAGAATACACAGACGGCGGGCGACTGGAGGTGAGGAACACATATGGACTGCGGTCAAAGGACTCACCGCAGGCTGCTGACTGCTGGAGACTGGTTGAAAGGGTCGAGAGGGCGCTGAAGGGTTCCTATTTGGATCTGGAGCTCGGGCTGCTGATGGTTTGGACTGGAGTTTGTGTGGCTGCGGGAGTGGTTGGAGGTGAATCCACGGACACTCAGTGACTGGGGGGACGACGACTCTCTTTTGCTTCTCTTCCTCTGACTATAAGAGGTACCCGGCAATTTCTGCTGACGGCAAATCCGTCTGACTTAATAACAGATTAAAGCAAATTTTGTGCAACATTACACATTTTATTACATGAGAATAAATAAATTTTGAATGTTCACCTTAAGCTCTGTAGAACCACCTTTTCTCCTTCCTTCTGTCCTTTTCCCTTCTTGTCTGTTATCTTCTCTGTCTCTGGGCTCCATTCCTATGAGGTCAAAGTTCAGCATTAGCTGCCAGTAAAGCATCGACTTCAGTTTAAATGACACGTAGGGAATTTAAAAATGGCTGTATTGCTGTTGGTGTCCACTTCTGAGGTAATGAAGAGCTCTATTTGTGCATCCACTTTTTCCTGGACCAGGGGCTGAGGGAGATCAGATCGAGCTGTGTAAGATTACTGGAGGGAATCTACAATTAGTGTAACGGGTAGCGCAACACTGCTACAGCACCAGAGATCGGGACCCAGGTTCAAATCCTGCAGTCTCTAAGGTGTTTGTATGTTCTCCCTGTGTGCGCACGGGCTTCCTCCAGGTGCTCCAGTTTCCACCCATCCTTCAAAACTGACCAGAGTTGGTAGGTCAAATTGGCACCATGGGCTTGTGGGCTGAAAGGGCCTGTTACTGTGTTGAATATCTAAATTTAGATACAAGGAAGATGGATTTATCCCCCCAGGGTGGGGTGCCTAGGGGGCGAAAGGTAGGAGGTTTAGAAGGGATTCAAGGGGAAATATCTTCACACAGATCGCAGCTAGGTTCTGGAACACACCTGACGTACTTCAAGAAGAAAACCTGTCATTCTTCACTGGTCTGTTACGTATATTTTATATATGTATATACGTTCCACATATGTATTGTGAGTCTGCTCTGAGGACTGGAGAATGCTGCATATGTACAATTGGATGATGATTACCTTGAACTCCAACCTCTCACCAATGTGGTTTCCCAACATGTGTGAAGCCTCCTGGTATTCCTTTCACCAGGCCATTGGCAGTAAGTGCGCACCTCACTGAATGTACAGCAACAAAGAGCTGGCAGATCTGCTGCAGATCGGAATGAAACAAACAAAAAAGGTTGACAGTGCCCTTAGACCAGGGCTGGATTGCAACGTGGACATTTTATTTTGGTTCTTATCCACCCAAGCAAGCTTGCAGCACGTTAGCTTCATTGTAAATGAAATGTAACCTTTCTGACAGTACAGCACTCCCTCACCTCTGAAGTGACACTGTAATGGGCCTGGGTCTGTGACTTAGAACGAAGAGAGTTGCCAGCGGAACCAAACTGTGAGGATGGTGATCATTACGACTGCTTCTAAACCACAGTAAATGATCCTAAAGGTAAAAGCTCGGGTTTATTTACTAAAGTAAACTCTAGGTGCTGTTAAAACGTAGGCTAAGCAGAAGCCAAATAGCTTCCAGCAAGTCTAAGTTTATTATCATCCCATTGTACAAGTACCACCTGACAAAACAGCGTTCTCCAGTCCTCGGTGCAAAACACCCAGACATAACTCACCTACAGACAAATAATGCATATGCAGGATAAGTATTTATATACACAAATAAATATTGTTTTGTGGCGGTGTGAGCAGCGTAAGAAGCACAGCCACCACATTAAGGGTCGTTAACAACTGTTTTATTTGAATCTGGCGCGTGCCCCTTTAAAGGCAGTGTTGGTTCGGTCACCACGTGTGTGATGACCGAACCATGCTGCCTGGGGCGCGCGCCGCACGGGAGGTTTGAGGAAGAAACCCCCGATGGTGTCATCTTCCCAGGGCTGCCCCGCCACATGGCGTTACAAGTGGGGCCGGTTCACCCTGAGTGAGGGCGCTGCCACAGTTTCATGAATATGTGAGTCTTGGATGGTTCCTTTGCTCGTTCAGCATTCTTTCTTTTCCAATCTTTTTTATTGATTTTAATATATTATGAAACATACACCAGACAAATGCATGGACAGACTAAGGATACACAATTGACAAGATTACAATATACAACAACCAATGAAAAATAATAGTGTCTTCATCTCCCTGTGAACAAAGAGGAAAAAAAATTCATATTGTATTAAAACACCTGTGCTAATCTATAAAAAGAAAAGCATAACTGGAAAGCCTTGGAGCAGCATTCATCAAAGATAAAAAGCCTGGTTCTCACCCACAAGAGAAACTTGACATCAGGAAGGCTTAACAACACAAAGAAAAAAAAGTTAGAACTTCTATCATCCAAAAATATTGAATGCATGGGTGCCATGTTTCTTCAAATTTAAAGAATCAAATGTGACGCTTCACATTTTTTTCTAAATTCAAAGAGGCCAAGCATTCTCACTGCCCATGGGAAGAAGCTTGGTGGTTCTGGCTTTGGTACCTCTGTACTCTATCTCTTTCCTGATTTAAGATGCTGTGTGCAGGGAGGAGGATTTTGCGCGCCCTCTTCAGACAATGATCCTGGTAGATCACGTCGATAGTGGAGGACAGAAACTCTAGTGATCCTCTCGGCCATTCTTACGGTCCTGTGGATTGACCACCGATCAATTTCTCTGCAGCAACTGTACTACTCTGTGATGCAGCCGGCCGGGACACTTTCGATAGAGCTCCTGCAGAAGGTTGACATAATGAAGACCGGTAGCCTCGCCCGCTTCAGTCTTCTCAGGAAGTGCAGTCGCTGGGCCTTCCTGACAAGTGAGGAGATGTTGACAAAAGGTCACTAGTGAAGTGAACTCCAAGGAACTTGGTGCTCTCCACTCTCTCTACTACAGAGTTGTTGATGTGTGGTCATTCCTGGTCCCTCTGAAGTCCACGATCATCTCCTTCATCTTGTCCATGTTGAGACTCAGGTTGTTCCTCTCGCTCCATATTATGGGGTTTTCCACCTCTTCTCTGCAGTGCGACTCATTATTGTTGCTGACGAGGCCGGCGACTGTGGTGTCATCTGCAAACTTAATGATACTGATGCAGTTGTGGGTCAGGAGTGTGTCTCAGAGCAGGCTGAGGTGCACCAATGCTCAATGTGACAGTGCTCCATGTTCCACTACCGACCCAGACAGACTGTGGTCATCCCGTTAGGAAGTCCAGAATCTAGTTACTGAGAGTCCCAGTGAGGACAGCTTCTCCACCAGCCTCTGGGGAATGAATGTATTAAACCCCGAGCTGAAGTCAGTGAACAGCAGCCTTGCGTATGGGGCATCATTCTCCAGGTAGGTCAGGACAAAGTGGAGGGACAAGGCTGTAAAACCACAGCAAGTTCCCACGAACGTAAATTAATAACCAGATGTTGCTTGGAGGATGATTATTAGAAGGGATGCTGGGAGAACTTTCCAGGTTATCTTCAAACAGAATGTGCAGCCAGGAGCCCAGAAGGGTGTGGCTATGATTGAAAAGCTGCCCTCTCTAGGCTGCTTTGGGAGGGTTCTAATCCGGAGTGAAGTTTGAAACATCACCCTCAGGAAGAGGGTGACCCATTGAAACCATTTCTCCCCCTCCCGCGAGTTCTACCTTGTGACGGATGGTAGTGGGTGATGGGTTTTGTTAGCTTGAACATGAATTAGCCCCCGACTGCGGTTGTCACACTCACCTCGAAGTATGGCCAGTTTGTTGGCATTCCTGGACCGTAGGTGTTGCGCCACCATTTTAAGTCACTCTGGTCATTTATTGATAACACAGTGTGGTGCAGACCCTCAAAGATTGACCTGAAGCTGCAGGGAGAGAATTGGCAGGGATTGGAAATCATTCAAATAAATCTCAACAAAGAGGTGTGTCCCAACAGAGGAAGTGTGTGGGACTTCCATGGGCATGAACCAGCCAGCGAAACACACCAACAACCCTTTGTCCCTCCACCTTTCCCGAGAGTAGAGGAGACTGATGGCAGAATACGAGGGGTAGATAGCAAGAATAAATAACCATAAAATGCCGCAGATGTGTCTGAAATGTTTTGATCAAATGCAAGTTACTGCCACAATTCCGCCTCACCTACACAAGGAGCACAGCTGATTAATTCCGTGTCAGGATGGAGCAACCTCTTTCACCCAGGAAACCAAAGGGACAAGGCTTCACCTCACCTTTCATTCTTGGTGACATCAAGGTGCCGATGAATGGACAGGAAGACTTGTCTGAGGAAGACCGTGCGTTTCTGGTCCAACTGCTGGCTCTGAGCAAAGACCATCTCCATCTCCTCCATGTACTTTGGGTTGTATTTGTTGAGATCTTCTATGGCCTTTATGTAACGCTGCTTCACCTGGGATGTGAGGAGAGGGAAGGTGGGGGGGGGGTGAGTGCCCAAAGGGAGAAACACCCAGAGAGAGGGGCAAGTTTCAGAAGCAAGGGTAAGGGTTCAACAACTCCTGTTCCGTTCGTTCGAGAAGGTTTGACCAATATTCCAGAACCGGTCAGAGACATATAGCATAAAAGCAGCAGGCCTTTCAGCCCCACTGGTCCGTGCTGACCTCACTTCCTACCTGAGCTAATCCCATTTGCTTGTGTTTGGCTCATATCCTTTCTAGAACTTTACTGTACATAGATTCTGCTACCCAGAATTCAAGCAACTGGCAAAAACAATCAAGGTAAATGAATAAATTCAAATAAATAAAATATTGAAATAAAAGTTTAAAATTGTAAAAATGAATGTTCTCTGAAGTCATAGGGAAGGTGCCTTGGTCGGGCTTTGCTCGTAGCAGCTGTTTGAATAAAGTTGTGAAACAGTGATGGCGTCACCCAGGATGAAGAGCTGGTTGGTGCCACTTGTTGGGGAGACTCTCTTAAAGAGTCTCCTTATCCCTGGTTATTTTTATTTGTATATTGTTAAGTATACTAGTGAGGCTTTATCTGAAAACTTGGGGTGGGGTTAATTATCTATAATGTTATTGTTTGTCTTTTGAGAAACTCCATAGAGGGGGAGGAACCTGCAGATGAAGCGACGGTTAAATGTTTTCAAAGAACGTGACTGAAAATAAAGTAAAATGCTTGAAGGTTTATATATTCATGCAAGTGAAGTTCATTGTAGTATTTTTGTCTTTTAAACTGTTTATGAGTCTCAAACAACTGGAAAACTCACTTATCCAGCATCTACCAATCTCCAAAGGTTATCGCTGTATTGCCCAAATGTTGTATCTGCACTACCTGGCAACTTCTAGCAGCTCATTTCCTGTCTATGTGGGGAAGGTGCCCCTCGCACCTCCTTTAAGGCTCTAGTTTTAGAGTCCCCTACCCTCAGAAAAATATTCACCTTGTATCTCGTGATTGTATAAATCACGATAAAATCATCCCTCAACCTCCTGTGCTCTGGGATGAAAGTCCCAGCCTGTCCTTGTAACTCAATCCTGTCAGTGCTGGTAACATCCTTGAGATCTCTTCCTGTGCTCTTTCCAATTTTCTGCATGAAACCTGAACACCAGAACTATCTGACACTATGATGAATGTGCTCCATTTAAGGGTGGCGTACAAACCCCTCAAAGAACAGCAGATCAGTCCTTCCAGTTCCCATGCCCAGTTAATCATCATCTATGTAAACACATCGTGGTCAGCCCAATCCTAAGGATTCCGGGAGGCTTTTGCTGTGCATATGTTTGTTAGGGGTGTACGATGGGACTTGCAGGCTGTCTGTATTCCAGACCCAAGCTTTGCAGGAACCCTGGCTGACTGTCCATCTCCATGGCTGCCCAGAAGCAGAATGATTGCAACCTTGTTCATCAGCACGAGCTGAGTTTCGGCATTCTACCTGTGCATCTTTCTCCATCTCTGTAATAGTGGCCAACTCATCTGCTGAGATTCACAATTCCACTGGCCTGCACTGTAAACTAAAGGCTGCCTAACCTCCTGCTGTAACTTCCAGCACGTCCCACCCACCACACACCCACACCCCTGATGAGGCAGTGTCTAAACCTAAAAGTTCTCCTTTTCGTTTCTGAATCTTTTCCCCATCTCTGCAACTTGTTTTGATCTCTGAAAAACCCATATGCCTCAAAAACTGGACTCCTGACCATCCCCTGGTTTAATCGTTCCACCATTGGTGACTGTGCCAAGGCCCAAAGCTCTGGAATTCCCTGCCCAAAAGTCTCCACCTTGTTCCCATCTTCCTGCTTCTGTAACTCCCATCAGTTTAATGGACGTATTCTCTGCTGATGTAGCTTGTTATGTTCTGTTGATTAGTTCTCCAGACACAAGAACATAGGAGCAGGAGTCGGCCATCCTACCCATCAAGCCTGCTCCGCGATTCAATGAGATCGTGGCTGATCTGATGAGAGGCTCATCTCCACCTACTGGCCTTTTCCCCATATCCATTAATTCCCCAATTAGGTAAAAATCTATCAAACCTTGTCTTAAATATATTCACACTGCTTCAATGGGCAGCAAATTCTACCAATCCACCACCGTTTGGGAAAAGCAGTTCTGTAACAACACTAACTTACCCAGCTTACACACAATTATAGAATACGCTCACTCGTTTCTTTCAGCGCAAAATGGAGTTGACTTTCTTCAGACACAACATCCAACACCCCAAACACCACCCAGCCAAACATCCCTGATCTTCTCATTAGCCCTGATGCTCTCACTGTATCTGAGATCCATTACCCGTATACTAATGCTTAACATACCCACGCTATTATTCCCGCACATCGCTTCGGTGATGTCATCAATGGCGACCGGCACCGCGCCCAACGCAGCTACAGCAACAGATCCTCCTCATCTTAGACCTAAATATACTACTCTGAATCTTGAGGCTATTACCCTTAGTTTTGCCTCCACCAACAATGGAAAGACCTTTCCCACCTCTATCTTATCTATGCTTTTCATAATTTTATAAATTTCTATAAGATCCCCTCTCATATTCCTAAATTCCAGCAAGTACAGTCTCAGACGACTCGATCTCTCCTCATAGGCCAACCCCTTCATCTCTGGAATCAGCCTGGTGAACCTCCTCTGCACCACCTCCAAAGCTAGTCTGCCCTTCCACACAGGATTCCAGATATGGCCTCACCAGTACCTTGTACAGTTGTGCATGACTTCCCTGCTCCTAAATGAAATCCCTCCAGCAATGAAGGCCAACATTCCATTTGCCTTCTCGATAGCCGGCTGTACCTGCAAAGCAGCCTCTTGCAATTCATGAACAAGCACTCCCGTGTCCTTCTACACAGCAACGTGCTGGATTGCTTTCTATTTAAATAATAATCCGATCTTCCAAAGTGGATAACCTCACATTTACCAACGTTGTACTCCATCTGCCCAACCTTTGCCCACTCACTTAACCTATCTATATCTCTTTGCATTTTCCACCATTAAAAGTACATCAGTAATAATCCACAGAGACATCCTCTACTTGTCAGGGTCCGTAAACTCTGCAACATGGCAAAACATCTGAAGGGACTGGGCAGCGGTGAGTTAGAATGGTCTGACTCTATGCCTGGGAGGTAACTCAGGTAAATCAGCTGATGTATGGGCTTAAAGTTTTTTAATGTAAAAGGACAAAGAACAAAGATAAGGCTTATTTGAATACATTGAGTGTTAAATTTGAAGTCCATTGCTTTACATTCAACTGCAGTCTTCAATCAAAAAACTGAGGATTGTAACAAAGGGGTATCGTGTGAGAAGAGTGGGGAAGGATCAGGGCTGCACTGCTGTTCAAAGGAGCTTGTGGAGACTTGCTGCACCATGTACACATTAGTCACACTATATCCTTAGGTGGATGGAAAGATGACCAAGTGCTGAGTCAGAGGGAAAGGAGGAACAATGGTTCCAGGAGAGATCCCAAACAGCTGCCAGCACGGGGTGGGGGGGGGGGGAATTATGAGGTGTCCTCCCAATCCCACAGAACTGGCCCACTCACCTTCTCCGCCTCCTGGCTGCGCTTCTCTCTCAGCCGCTGGAGCTGCTGGTGTTTCCTCGATGGCACAGCTGGGTTGGCCTTGCAGCTGCTTTCCTGCAGAAAGGCCACACGCTCTTTTTTCCGTTTGACGTGGTAGAGTTTCTTCAGCTTCCCTGCCTGGGGAGAGGAAGTCAAGGTCAGGGCTGCCTGGATGAGAGATGCGCTGTGCAAAGTGGTTATTATTTAAATGGAAAGCGACTGCACCATGTGGCCGTGCAGAAGGTCTCTGGAGCACTTCTGCATGAATTGTTGTGTGTGGAGGCCTCCCAGCCTGTCTGCAATATTGTGGATTGCGGTGATCAAGTATCCTCCCTGACTGAAACTTATTCGGAAGTCACATCCCCAGTCAATCAAGGTTGGACTCCGGCCACCCATTAGTGCACACCTTGCTGTTGGATAATTTAATCACCTGGGGTCATTATTGGCACAGATTAGCACTGTATACAACACCAACGCACAGCACATTCTTACCTCTCTACCTCATGGTCCAAGCCCTGGTCATCGCTCCATCCCAGGTCGCTACTGTGGACATCGCGAGAAATGTCGCTGGTAAGGTGTGCACTGCACTGAAACTGAGCAGTGGTATTGCAATAGGTCAATACTTGCAGAGAGCCACACCCACGTTGGTACAGGGAACCGGGTGTGTGTAAGAGTCCCTGTTTGTAGAAGATCACTAATGTCGGAGTCCAAGCCAGGTCTGAGGTGAATGTCTATATCGTTGCTTAAATAGTAATTGAGTTTTTTTTTCTTTGGCTTGGCTTCGCGGACGAAGATTTATGGAGGGGGTAAATGTCCACGTCAGCTGCAGGCTCGTTTGTGGCTGACAAGTCCGATGCGGGACAGGCAGACACGGTTGCAGTGGTTGCAGGGGAAAATTGGTGGGTTGGGGTTGGGTGTTGGGTTTTTCCTCCTTTGTATTTTGTCAGTGAGGTGGGCTCTGCGGTCTTCTTCAAAGGAGGTTGCTGCCCGCCGAACTGTGAGGCGCCAAGATGTACGGTTTGAGGCGATATCAGCCCACTGGCGGTGGTCAATGTGGCAGGCACCAAGAGATTTCTTTAGGCAGTCCTTGTACCTCTTCTTTGGTGCACCTCTGTCACAGTGGCCAGTGGAGAGCTTGCCATATAACACAATCTTGTACCGTTTAATGTTCTCCCGTGTGTTAAAGGGATTGTAATGTTTGTGTCCAGACTTGTGTCTCTCTGTGAACCCATCGAACCTGATACTCTTCCCAACATGACAATTGTAAAAGGTTGGTTTGCAGGTGTAGCAGGCTATCAAAAAGGTGCCGATGGCCCGGGCTTGGTCTTGACCCTGTGTGGAGTTTTCATGTCCTCTCCACAACTGCACAAGGTTCCTCCAAGATCTCTGGATTCCTGCTGCATCCAAATGCATGCTAGTTTCTGAGTTAACTGGCTACCATGAGTTACTTCGAATGTGCATGGGAGAGGAACTGATGGGCACACGAAAGAGGAAAGATTCCAGTGAAATGATTGATGGGATTGCACTGTGAGCGAGAACAGATGCAATGGGCCAAAAGACTGCATACAGAAGGTAAAATTAGCAAGAGCAGCAGAATCTATCATCTACTTTTAATTTTTTTTTACATTTTAGACCTACAGGAAGGGAACAGGCCATTTCAGTCCATGAGCCCATGCTGCTCAATTACACCCAATCAACCTATAACCCATGGTACATTTTGAACGGTGGGAGGAAACCAGAGCCCCTGGGAAAAACTCACATGGGGGGAAAGGTACAATCTCCTTACAGAGAGCATGGGATTGGGGTGAGTCACGTGATGGAGTAGTGGCCGGTCGGGGAACTCCAGCCCTCTCCGGAAAAGTTTAAAAAAAACCAGAGAAAACACAAAGGCACAAACACGAAAATTAAAATAAAGTGAAAGTAAAGGTGGGAAGAAAATGGCAGCGAAGAAAGAAAAGTCGAAAGCAACGGGAAGAAGAGAAGAAGAAAAGACATCGGAAGAAGAAGGGGAAGGCCTTACCTGTCCGAGGAGGCCCGCTGTGGAGAGAGAAGCCCGCTCCCTCAGGTCAGTCGAAGTCCCGAGCTCGGGACTACAAAAATGGCTCGCGGACTCCTCGCGCATGCGCGATGCGCAAGACAGAAAAAAACACTGACGGGAGGAGGGACCAGCTGAGGAGTCGATCTCCACAGCTGAAATTGACAGCCACAACACAGCAGCAAGAGGAGAACATAGAAAACAATGAGAACAAGAAAGAAGAGAGTAAAAGGAAATCAAAGAAACAAGATGTCCAACCCAGAGGAAGAAGAGGAAGAACACAGAAATGGAAGAAGAAGGGAAGGGCAAGTACATGGATATATTTTTTTTAAAGAATATATGGAATCAATAAAAGAATGGCAATCACAAGAATTTAGTGAAATAAAAAGAAGAATAAAAAGTACAGAAGAAAAAATGAATAGATTAGAGATGATCATGTCAGATATTGGAAAAAAAGTGGACAAGGTGGAAGAACGAGAAACAGCCGTAGAAATGGAAGTAGAGGACTTAAAAAAGAAATTAGAAGAATCTAATAAAAAAGTTAAAGAGACACAAGAGCTGTTAGCTCAGAAGATAGATATAATGGAAAATTATAATAGAAGAAATAATATAAAGATAGTGGGCCTTAAGGAAGATGAAGAAGGCAAGAATATGAGAGAATTTATAAAAGATTGGATCCCCAGGGTCCTAGGAAGACCAGAATTACAGGAAGAAATGGAAATAGAAAGGGCACATAGAACATTAGCCCCTAAATCACAGCCACAACAAAAACCAAGATCCATTTTAGTAAAATTCCTAAGATATACAACAAGAGAAAATATATTGGAGAAAGCAATGAAGAAAATAAAAGACAAAAAGCCACTGGAATACAAAGGTCAAAAAATTTTTTTCTATCCAGATATAAGTTTTGAACTCCTGAAGAAGAGGAAGGAGTTTAATACAGCAAAAGCGATCCTATGGAAAAAAGGATATAAATTTACGCTAAAGTACCCAGCGGTACTTAAAATAGTTATTCCAGGGCAGCAAAACAGACTATTCTCGATCCGGAGGAAGCATGAAAATTTGCAGAACAACTACAAAACAGACAGAGAGATGAAGACATGTAACGAGAGCAAAAATTACCACAAACTATATGTATGTGTTTATATGGGTGTGTGTGTATGTATATATGTGTGTACATGTGTATGTATATTTAAAGGAAAATATATAGAATATAGATAAGAATTAATAAGGGAAAGTAAGGGAAGAGAGGAAGTAAGGAGGGAATTAAGAGAGTGACCTTTGTTATATATGAAGATTAAAACCTTTTCTGGGGGGGGGCTGGGTGGGGAGGAGTTACGGTCACTGCGAAATCAGTTGACGCTTGTGAGTGAATTCGCAAATCCAAATGGAGAGGGGAGATGTGGTTGCCCGACAAGGGATAAAGGGCAAATCAGGAAGGGGAGGGGATAGTGGGCTTAAAGGATTTTTAGATAGGAGAGTAAGGGAAATATTTTATGTTTTAGAAATGTTGTCTTACAAAGTGTTCAAAACAAGAAAGCAGAAATGGATAAGAAGGAAAGGTGATGATGAGGAAACGGAAAGGAAAGATAAACAAAGTATAAGATGGCTTTGTTGAATTATATGACTTTAAATATTAATGGAATACATAACCAAACAGAGAGCGAGGGATTCAAACTCTGGTCCCAATCGCTGGCACTGTAACAGAGTTGCACTAACCATCCTGCCCTTTTGTCAGGATGTAAAAATATGAATTTCTTGGGGGTGGGGGTTTGCAATAGCACCAAGTGTAAAAAGTTCATGCATGCACCAAACGAGACCACAACTGTACAACAATCCTAGACAGTGAAACACAAAAGTCTGCAAACACTACGATTATAATCTTCTTTGGCTTGGCTTCGCGGACGAAGATTTATGGAGGGGGTAAAAAGTCCACGTCAGCTGCAGGCTCGTTTGTGGCTGACCAGTCCGATGCGGGACAGGCAGACACGATTGCAGCGGTTGCAAGGGAAAATTGGTTGGTTGGGGTTGGGTGTTGGGTTTTTCCTCCTTTGCCTTTTGTCAGTGAGGTGGGCTCTGCGGTCTTCTTCAAAGGAGGCTGCTGCCCGCCAAACTGTGAGGCGCCAAGATGCACGGTTTGAGGCGTTATCAGCCCACTGGCGGTGGTCAATGTGGCAGGCACCAAGAGATTTCTTTAGGCAGTCCTTGTACCTTTTCTTTGGTGCACCTCTGTCACGGTGGCCAGTGGAGAGCTCGCCATATAATACGATCTTGGGAAGGCGATGGTCCTCCATTCTGGAGACGTGACCCATCCAGCGCAGCTGGATCTTCAGCAGCGTGGACTCGATGCTGTCGACCTCTGCCATCTCGAGTACCTCGACGTTAGGGGTGTGAGCGCTCCAATGGATGTTGAGGATGGAGCGGAGACAACGCTGGTGGAAGCGTTCTAGGAGCCGTAGGTGGTGCCGGTAGAGGACCCATGATTCGGAGCCGAACAGGAGTGTGGGTATGACAACGGCTCTGTATACGCTTATCTTTGTGAGGTTTTTCAGTTGGTTGTTTTTCCAGACTCTTTTGTGTAGTCTTCCAAAGGCGCTATTTGCCTTGGCGAGTCTGTTGTCTATCTCATTGTCGATCCTTGCATATTGCAAAGATAAAAATACTTGATGATCATTTTGAGCCTGAGCCCTCATCAAGGTATGAGCAAAATGTGGGGGGGGGGGGGGGGGGGGGGGGGGCAGCTCTGTGAATGGAGAGGGAAGGGGGTGGAGAGCTGGAGGAAAGAAGACAGAGGGACGGGGAGTGGGCCAGCAGAAACCGGAGAACTCGATGTCAATGCCATGCAGATGGACAGTTCCCAGATGGAAAATTAGGTGTTGCTCCTCTAATTTATGGGTGGCCTTGGGCTGGCAGCACGAGGCCACAGGCAGACATGTCAGCCCAAGAGTGGGGTGCAGAATTAAATGGTTGGCCGCTGGGAGATCCCTGTTCCTGATGCGGACAGAGTGAAGGTGAGGATATTGCTGGAAAATGGGAGCTGAAAACTGGTGGAAGAGTCTCAAAGGACCACATGGTATATCCCTGCTCCCATTTAAACTCCTATCATTTTCAAAGGCATTTGGATAAATACATGGACTGGAGGGGTTTTGAAGGAGATAGACCAAATGCAGGCAAATGGGATGAGCCAACTTAGAAAAGAGGCAGGAAACATGGCATAACTTAATTGTAGCACAGAATAGGCCTTTCAATCCATGCCAACTAAGTTATGTCATGTTTCCTGCCTCTTTACTCCTAAATGGTTTGCATGAGAGGTATATGAAATCATGGGCCGACTGAATCATTCTACAGGGGAACACCAAGGCCAACAGGTTTCCCTCCTGGTCACACTCACTCCATCACAGGTGTGATTCCCGAGTGTGCAGCCTTTCCCAGCACAGCGACTTAAAATCTGCCCCAGAGACCCATCACTGGAGACTCCAGGTCAAATCTAGCTGTGCTTGGCACCCACTGTTCCTTCGTTACAAGGAGTCAATCACTTCATGGATACAAGGCTAATGTACTGTGGGTATTCCAGGCACTTGTATTGTGCAGACACCAATGCCCAATTCACAGCGGACACTACACTGTACATGCCAATGTTACAGTAAGCACATCACATATCTATTGGAGTGTCAGAACATCAGACCCTATCTCACGGAGCACTCCCCAGTGCTAATGACGTACCTTCTTCAGTTTCTTCGCCCAGGGCTTCTGTGCTTTGCGAAATCCGTGCTCCACCTCATGAGTTTCCTTGAAGCCCCCGAAGAACTTCTTGTGGTACATCTCCTTCTGCCACTTCCGAATCTTGCCCATCTCCTCAGTCTCCAATGACTTATGGATCTCCATGTGAAGCTGGCTCAGGCGGTCTGCGGAGGTAAGGAAGGCGTGCCACGCCTTCAACAGAGTACCGTACATAGGACCTGGTGAGTATGATAGACAGGCTGGCTATCCAATCAGTTCTGCTGCACCCTGACACATCAAAAATCTTCTGCATTACTGATGCCAATATTTATTATTCAGTCAGGCAGTGAAGAAAAAGTCCCTTTGGCCCAACCTGCCCATGCCAACCAAAATGTCCCATTCACACTTGTGCCACCTGGCTACATTTGGCCCATTCCCTTGAAACCTATTCTATCCATGTATCTGTCCAAATGTTTCTTAAACACTAGATTGATAATAAGATTGAAAGAGTGCAGAGAAAATTTTCGAGGATGTTGCTGGGACATCAGGAACTGAGCTCCAGGGAAAGATTAAACACGTTAGGACTTTATTCGTTGGAGCGTAGAAGAATGAGGGGATTTGATAAAGGTATTTAAAATTATGAGGGGGATAGATGGAGTAAATATAGATCAACTTTTTCCACTGAGGGTTGGTGAGATACAAACCGGAGGACAAAGGTTAAGGTTGAAAGGGGAAAAGTTTAAGGGGAATGTCTTCACACAGAGTGGAGGAAGTGTGGAACGAGCTGCCAGCTGAAGCGATGAATGCGGGCTCAATTTTAACATTTAAGAAGAATTTGGACAGGTACATGGATAGGAGGGGAGGCGAGGGTGATGGACTGGGTGCGGGTCAGTGGGTTGAGGCAGAATAGTAGTTCAGCACAGTCTAGAAGGGTCGAAGGGCCTGTTTCCTGTGGTGTAATGTTCTCGTATTTGCCTCTCCACCATCTTCCCGGCAGCGTGTTCCATACATCCACCAGCCTCTTTTGCACATTCTCCCTATGACTGGGTGGGTTTCCTCCCACATCCCATAGACTTGCAGGTTGGTGAGTTAATTGCCCCTTGGTATATAGGGAAGGGGTGTGATCTGGAGGTGGAGGGGAATATGGGGACTAGTGGTCAACATGGACAGCAAGTTGAAGGATGAGGGGAGATTTTATAAAGCTTGTCGTGCTGTCTGGATTCTAATTCCAGGTCTTTCCATCTCCAAACACATATGGCATTCCAGTGTCTTTTGACCAAGTACTCACTCGCTTCAACCAGTGGCTTCCATTTCCGTGACCATGCTGCTATCTGCAGCCCATAATGTTTTTCGATCTTTGCCCTTTCTTGGAAACACAGGATGATGTCATTGCAGACTTTATAGCCATCATCAACCCTCTTGGCTGTGCTTTTGTACCTGTCCGGCTGGAAAGGAGACATCGAAACATTATTGAAATATAGTTCAGATTACTGATTTCAGATTTATTGTCAGAGTACATACATGACATCACATACATCCCAGAGAGAGTGCAGAGAAGGTTCAAGAGAATGTTGAAAGGATGTTGGGGTTTGAGTTACAGAGAAAGGTTGAGCAGCCCGGGGATTTTTTCTCTGGAGCATAGAAGATTGAGGGGGATTTGATGGAGGTGTTCAAGATTTTAAAAGGGACAGAGAGAGTCAACGTGGATAGGCTTTTTCAATTAAGAGTGGAGGATATTCAAACCAGAGGCCATGGTTTGAGATTGCAGGGGGAAAATTATAAGGGGAACATGAGGGGAAATTTCTTCACGCAAAGGGTGGTTGGGATGTGGAATAAGCTTCCGGCAGAGGTGGTTGAAGCAAGGACATTATTTACATTTAAGGAAAGACTGGATAATTACATGGAGGGGAGAGGATTGGAGGGGCATGGACCAGGTGCTGGTCAGTGGGTCTTGGAGGGTGGGGATTTGTTCCGGCATGGACTAGTAGGGCCAAACTGGCCTGTTCTGTGCTGTATATGGTTATATGGGTGACAGAATTACCACTTACTGGTTGTGCAAAAAAAGGTATCCAATGTACACATGTTAACAAATAAATGTAAACAGACTGTGCAATACAGAGAAGATAAAAAAATTAATCAAGTGCAGTCCTTAAATGAGTCCGTGATTGAGTTTGTCGAGGAGTCTGATGGTGGAGGGGGAGCAGCTGTTCCTAAACCTGGTGGTGCGAGTCTTGTGGCACCTTTAATGCGCGTCGAAAGAACCAAAGACTTGTTGATCCAAACCAAGGCTTTTATTAACTAAAAGACTGGAGCATATCACAAGTAGGTCGACCAGTCCAGAATGACCTGGTCTTTAAGACCTGCCAGTAGGTGTGGCTACACTTTCAGCCAATCACAGTCATCCTACATGACAATCTGTACATATATTCATTGGTGATAGAATCTGTACTATCACATTCACCCCTTCTTTGAGAACCGACCCCAGGGTGAATGGAGGTTAGGGACTGTACCGGTCAAGGGGTCTGACCATCCAGCATGACCGCCGTGGCGCCGGGATTGGGGAAGGCAGAGTCGTGTCGCCAGCAGGCCCGTAGGGTGCGGCCACTGCTTCGCTCAATTCCCCAACGCTGTTGTTGACAGTCTGGCCTGAGCTGGTGGGGTGTTGCTGGTCCCTCTGTTCAAGCACATGACCTGGGGGAGAAGGAATAGGGGGAGGTTGGGTTAAAGGCACTGCTGCGTCTGATACGGCTTGGGCTAGGTCCCTTACCGAGACTGTGTCCTCCCGTTCGTCTGGATACTCAACGTAGGCATAATGTGGGTTCGCATGGAGCAGAGTTAATCGGTCAACCAAGAGGTCGTTCTTTGAGTACCGGACGTGGTGTCGTAAGAGGACTGGACCAGGAACCGTGAGCCATGCCGGTATGGTCGTACCCGACTTGGATTTCCTCGGGAAAGAGAACATCCTTTCATGGGGGGTGGCATTGGTCGCGGTGCACAGGAGGGAGCGGATGGAGTGTAGGGCACTAGTGAACACATCCCGCCAGCGAGAGGTGGGGAAACCTTTGGACCGGAGGGCAAGCGTAACCGCTTTCCAGACGGTGGCATTCTCTCTTTCAACTTGCCCATTACCGCGTGGGTTATAGCTGGTGGTCCTGCTTGAAGCAATACCACGCTCCAGAAGGTACTGTCGCAGCTCCACGCTCATAAATGAGGACACCCTGTCACTGTGGATGTAACTGGGGTACCCGAAGATGCTGTGCAGGGCCTCTATAACTGAGGAGGGAGTCATGTCCGAGCAGGGCACAGCGAATGGGAAGCAGGAGTACTCGTCGATGGCCGTAAGGATGTAGGTGTTACGGTTGGTCGACGGTAGGGGCTCCTTGATGTCTACGCTGAGATGCTCAAAGGGGCGGGTGGCTTTGATGATGTGGGTGTTCTCCGGACAGAAGAAGTGGGGCTTGCACTCAGCGCACACTGGGCAGGCCCGGGTCATGGAGTGAATCTCCTTGACCGTGTAGGGCAGGTTGCGAGATTTGACAAAGTGCGCGAACCTAGTGACCCTTGGATGACAGAGCTCCTTGTGGAGTTTCTGTAGCCTGTCCAGTTGCATGTTGGCGCAAGTCCCCCTGGATAGTGCATCTGGCGGGTCGTTGAGTTTACCTGGCCGATACAGTATGTCATAATTAAAGGTGGAGAGCTCGATTCTCCACCTGGCGATTTTGTCATTCTTGATCTTACCTCACTGGGTATTGCTAAACATGAAGGAGACCGCGCGTTGGTCGGTCAGCAGTGTAAAGCACCTGCCAGTGAGGTAGTGTCTCCAACGACATACTACCTCGACTATGGCCTGGGCCTCCTTCTCGACAGAGGAGTGTCAGCTCTCAGGACCCTGGAGGGTTCTGGAGAAGGCGGCTACCGGCTGGTTTAAAGTGGCAGCCAGTGCGCATCACTTTCGACTTTAGAATGGAATGGACTCGTCGATGGCGTGCAGCATTGCAGCAGCGATGTCCAATTTGATGTGGTCGAAGGCTGCTATGGCTTCGGTTGACAGGGGGAAGGAGGTGGTCTTGATGAGTGGCCGTGCCTTGTCGGCATAGTGTGGAACCCATTGGGCCTAGTAATGCAGCGTCCGAGTGCCTTCTGGGTGTGGGGGGTGGCAAGTCCATGAGGGGATGCATGGGGTCAGGGTCCGGCATGACCACCCCGTTCTCCACCACAGAGCCCAGAATTGCGAGCCGAGTGGTCCGGAAGACACACTTGTCGAAATTGTAGGTCAAGTTCAGCTGAGTTGCAGACTGAAAAAATTTCTCAAGGTTGAAATCATGATCCTCCGTGTCATGGCCGCAGATGGTGACATTGTCCAGATACGGGAAAATAGCAGTCAGCCCATTCTGGTCCACCAGCCGGTTCATTTCCCGCTGGAAGATCGTGACACCATTTGTGACCCCAACCGCAGTCGCGCCGTTTGGTCAGACCCCCTGACTGGTACAGCCCCTAACCTCCATTCACCCTGGGGTCGGTTCTCAAAGAAGGGGTGAATGTGATAGTACAGATTCTATTGCCAATGTGTATATGTACGTATGTACAGATGGTAGTGTAGGATGACTGTGATTGGCTGAGAGTGTAGCCACACCTACTGGCAGGTCTTAAAGGATTGCTCCTAGCCAGACCAGGTCATTCTGGACTGGTCGACCTACTTGTGATATGCTCCAGTTAATAAAATTGTAATGCACGTCGAAAGAACCAAAGACTTGTTGGTCCAAACCAAGGCTTTTTTTAACACTGAGAGTGTAGCCACACTCTCAGCCAATCACAGTCATCCTACATGACTATCTGTACATATACACATTGGTGATAGAATCTGTCCTATCACAGCACCGATACCTCTTTCCTGATGGCAGCAGCAAGACAGCGTGTGGTGGGTGGTGTTGATCCTTGATGATTGCTGCTACTCTCCGGCAGCAGCGCCCCCTGTAGATGTTCTTAGTGCTGCTTCTTTTTATGCTGTACATAAATGATTTAGATTGTGGAACAGATGGCTTTGTGGCGTGATTTGCAGGTGATACCAAAAGAGGTGGGTAGGGGAGGTGGTTCTGAGGATACTGAAAGTCTACAGAGAGACTTGGATAGTTTGGGCAGAGGTGGAAAGAATACCATCATGCACTTTGGTAGAAGAAACATTTAGATGGGGAGAAAATTCAAAATTTGGAGGTGAAAAGGGACTTGGGAGTCCTCATGCAGGATACCCTAAACGTTAGCCTCCAGGTTGAGTGAGTAGCGAAGAAGGTGAATGCAACGTTGGCATTCATTTCTAGATGAATGGCGTATAAGAGCAGGGATGTAATGTTGAGACTCTATAATACACTGGTGAAACCTCACTGTGTACAGTTTTGGACTGCTTATCTGAGTTGGAGAGGGTTCAGAGAAAATTTACTAGAATGATAACAGGAATGAAAGGGTTAACAGATGAGGACCATTTGTTGGCTCTTGGACTGTACTCGTTGAAGTACAGAAGGATGGGGATTTGGTGGGGGAAGGGCCTCATTAAGGCATTTTGAATCCTGAAAGGCCTGGACAGAGTAGATGTGACAAGGACGTTTCTCCGTGGAAGGGGAGTCTCGGGCAAAAGGACACAACTTCAGGAAAAAAGGGCTTCAATTTAAAACAGAGGTGCAGAAAAATTTCTTTCGTCAGAGGGTGTGATTCTGTAGAACTTGTTGCCACGGGCGGATGTAGAAGCGAGGTCATTGGGTGTGTTCAAGGCAGAGATTGACAGATGTTTGATTAATCAGGGCATTAAGGGTTATGGGGAGAAGGCCAGGGAGTGAGGCTGAGTGGGAGGATGGATCAGCTCATGATAGAATGGCGAAGCAGACTCAAAGGGCCTATGGGCCTAGTTCTGCTCCTATAACTTGTGATCTCTTCCTTTTCAGTGAAATCGATGTGCTCTAGTTATAGAATCATCTACCCCAGGGAAAAGTATGAGCATTCACATATCTCTGGCCCTAATGACTTTATACACCTCTATAAACACATTTCTCAGCTTCCTGGATCCCAGGGGAAATGTACAATGACTTGTGTTCTCATACATCAGCTTCTCAACCATACAAGGTGCATCCCTCGGGGAGTGTCTGTGCACACTCACTCTTGTCCGGTTGTTAATTTTTGGCCAACTACAACCTACCATCCAGAAACTGTTGCTGGTTACTTCTGGGCCTGGCATATCACAATATTTCAGAGACATATTGCCTGGAGTTCCTTGCCCTCTCTCACACTCCTTTGCCGGCATCAAACTTCTCCTGGAAAAGAAACAGCTGGGTGAGAAACGCCGAGGGGCTGAATGTTCCATGCCATAAAATCTGCACAGCAGCCCCACCCTCTTTCTTTCAGGAATTTCAATTCGGCCGGTTGTTTCCTGGAAAGTCCCCCCTCCCCATTGCGCGAACTGATGGAAAGCAACCGCTGCATTGGTAGCAGTGTTACTGTTCTCCTGATCAGTTGGTCAATAGGGGAAGGGGCGGTTGGACGGAACGCGGGGAGAAGGACTGATCTGAGAGGGACGGGGCAGCCTCAGCGTGGGGAAAGCTGAGTGCCAGCTAACATTGGGAAGATTTGCCAATATTTTAATTAATTCCCGAGAACCCACCTGCCCCTTCCACTCCGAGCCCCTCCGTCGAGATCACCGCTGAGACTCCACTAAGTGGCTGGTTGGACCATTCAGATGAGATGGTGCCTTGTAATCTGGGCCTGACCCGCCCATCACTCAGTTACACTGGTGAACCATGGTCAGTGTTGTAGATCCTATATTTTGGCTAGATTTATTTAATTAACAATTTAAGTTCCGCAACATTTATGATGGGGTTTGAATCGATATCTTCAGACGATGGGCTCAGCAGGATGGCAGTCCCACTGCCAGTTTATTTTACTCCTATCTTGTAAACTGTGGTGCAATATTTGTAATTGCATTATGCCAACGACTAAGAGAAATTTACATCAGTTCACAAAACGTGGACGTGTCTGGCAATGTCAGCATTTATTGCTGATCCCGAGTTGCCACCGAACTGAAGGAGTCAAATACAGAGTTGAAGGGAGGGGAGGGGGAAGGAGGGGGAAAAGAGGGAGGGGGAGGGGAGAGGGAGGGGAGGGAGAGGAGGGGGGAAAGAAGGACAACCTCCAGCAGTTCTGATATAATTAATGAGAATCTGCATTGGCCTCCGTGTCAGGCAGATGAGTCCAGAGGAAGTTGATTAGTGTGGGAGAAACTTTTCCTCCTGCTGCCAACCACTTCAATTGAAGTAAAAAAACAACCTGGGTTCTTCGGATTTTCTTTACCAACTCTGCCTTTAGTGCAATGCACAAACACGCTGGAGAAACTCAGAAGCATCCAAAGTAAATAAAAGGCAGTCAATGTTTCGGAGTGAAACACGAAAGTCTGCAAAATGCTGAGATGTAGGAGGTAGAGATACATGACCGATGTTTCGGGCCTGAGCCCTCCTTCAAGGTACAACAAGCAAAGAACAAGAAGGCATCTGAACAAAGATCGAGACTGGCAGGAGGGAATCCGACTGGAGCATTTCTCCAACATTTTAGTGAGCTGCGTAAAGCACCTATCAGTCTCTCGTGTATCATTAGCCTGAGGTTGTCCAACCAAATAAAATTGGTTTTTAAATGACCAACACAGTTAGAGCAACATTATTCTCTGTGTCCACATGGGTTTCCTCCCACATTCCAAAGAAACGGGGTTAGTAGGTCAATTGGTTAAGTGGGCGTATTTGGGTGGCGCAGGCCGGAAGGGCCTTTAACTCCAACTCTAAATTAAGCATATAAACTGGAGGAAGGAAGGTAGGAGATTTTCTGAGAAATGTAGCACTTTACACTGTGGAATGTCTGCGTATGCAATGGACCATATTGTTCGATCCATCCCAGGTACATGAATCCCAGAGTTAGTTGGGAGCCTTGTATCAGTCACTGGTCATCCATGTGGTGGTCGGAGATGTCGTCCAGGGAGCGAAGACACACTGATGCAAAAAAAGTTCCTGGGTCCAGAGAGCAGTAAAGATAAGCAAGCTTCTTTTTATTTCATTGTTGTCAATTATTTTTAGAGCTTCCCTACTTAATCTGATTTTTTTTAAAGTTTTCATTATTTAAGGCAATTTAGTATTTAAAATGCCACTTGTCAGGGTTTCCCTGCAGATGCCTCGTCTTCATGCAGCAAATAAAAACACTGTTTGAGAGGAACTCATCAGGTCAGGCAGTAGAAAGGAGGAAGAGTTGACATTTTGGAGCAAGTCCCTGCTTCAGGACTGAGGAAGGAGAAGAGAAGGGGGTTGGTGGGGTGGGGGATTGGTGCACTGAGGTGGGGGTGAAGGATGACGGACAGATGGAGCCATCTGATGGAGTAAGAGGGAGGAGATTGGAAGTGAAGATAGAGCAGGGGGAAGAGACAGCTGCTGATTTACGGATAAGGAGGAGATGGTGACTAGGTGGCAACAGTGGGGGGGTGGGGGGAAATGTGGGTTGTACGTAGGCGCAGCAGGTAGTGCTGCTGTCTCCTAATTCCAATAACTTAGCTCAGAGCCGCCTACTAGTAGTCTAAGAGGAATGCCAGCATTAACCCGATACCTGTAAACCTCCACCCTTCCCCACCTTCTTTTCCGTGCCTTTGCCCGATTTCCGGCATCTCTGATGAAGGGCTCGGGCCTGAAAGGTCAACTGTCTCGTGCTTTCAACGGGTGCGGCCTGGCCTGCTGAGTTCCTTCAGTACTGTTACAAACCTCTCGTTTAACTCAACAACCATGGTGTCTTGAAGAAGACCCCGAACCTCCGGAGGAAGGTACGAGTTCTGCGCAGGTCAGCATTGAACCCAGGTAACTGGAGCTGCGAGACAACAGCACTGACTGCTTTCCAGAGTTTCTGGCCTCCACTCTATGCAGAACGTGTGAATGGTCAATAAGGAGCTTCAACCCACGTTGATCTCCACTGTTAAACAGACCCCATAACTATGTATGAACTGAGGTGGTTTATTTATGCAGTGTAGATACCGAGGCAACTTTATGAAAATAATGAAAGGATTAAATGTCATGACCTTTGATGAAAGTTCAGCAGAGTTGGGTGAACCTGTGTGATAAACTTGCGGAGATGTTTTTCCCCAGAGAAGATGAGCCTCAGAACTCCTCATCGACGCAGAGAATTGCCTTCACCTGGTGTACTGAGGGCGTGTGCCAGCTGGTCTTCCTTGCCCGATGTCCCATCACTCTTGTTCTCCTGTTCTATTGATCATCGAATAACATTGTAATTGGAAGGCTCGAGCTGATTTCATCCAGACCCGTAGTGGAGTAGATATGGTGTACAGCGGCTCACTTCAGGGGGATGGGGGGAAAATGAACCAGGGTGGGTGGGTGGGTACGTGCTCATGAGAACAGCAGCCTTGTGGCTTTATTTTATTTTTAGATTTAGACCTACAGATCATTTTGGCCCAGGAGTCCGCGCAGCTCAATTCCACCGTACGTTTTGAACGGGGAGTGGAAACCGGAGCCCCCAGGGAGAACGTACAGCTCAAGATTCAAGCCTCGGTCCTTATCGCCGGCGCTGTAACGGCATTGCGCTCAATGCTATGACGGCTGCATCCCTATCACCAGCCGCCTAGCCCCTCCTAAATGAAGAATGGTCACTTTACTGAGGTACCGGTAGGCTAGTGACGGTTATGCTGTCATTAGGTGATGAGATAAGGCAGGACAATGGGATTGAGAGGAAATGTACATTAACCATGAAAGGAGGAACAGACTGGATGAGCTGAATCGCCTAATTCTGCTGCTATGTCTTGGGGCAATCGCACCCAGTACCATACCCTTGTGCTCCGTGTTCCACTAATGTTCTCCAACTGCCTTTGGCAAGCTGGTTAAGGGCAGGTTGTTGGCCTCTGGTCTTTTCCCACCTCAACAAGACGTGCAAATTACTACATGATTATTTGGACTACATTCAGTGTTACATATTTTGATGCAACAATTTGCTTTCTTGTTGCTCGCATACAAGGTGCAGTCTTCAAGTGAAGCAGATTTATTGTCAGAGAACATACATGACATCATGTTCAACCCTGAGATTTGTGGGCCAGGCAGAATTACCACTCATTGGGCTGTGCAAAAAAAACTCAACGTAAACAAACAAACGATTGCAGTGAGAGGAGCTCGGAAGGTGAATATTTAATAGAAAAGTTGTAAGGGGGTTCTGCACCCTGCAGAAAGTCACCGTGGGTAAGCGGATGTACACAAAACATTCACCCATCCAACCCTCTTCCTCGACCCACAGCTCTGCGATTTACTTTTCCTTATCTTGGAAATATTTAACAAGCACTTCAAGCCAACTTTTCCTTTGAGCATTGCTATGTTGTAATGGAAACTGCTCAAAAGAATTCAAGAGTTAAATACGCCAGACATTGGAACTCTTAAAATTGGAAAGCACCGGAGACACTTGGCTGGTTCGACAGCATGTGCGGAGGGAGAAACAGCCAATACCAACTACCAGGTTGATAAAAGGCTATCGACCGGAATTGGTAATATTGTTTCTCCCTCCATACTGCCCGACCTGCTTAGTGTAACCAGTGCTTGATGAAGGGCTCAAGCCCGAAACGTTGGTTATGCATCTTTATCTATGCTCTATGAAGTCCACTGTTTGACCTGAGTTTCTCCAGCGCACAGTGTCCGCAGAGTTTCATGTTTTACTATTATTGCCCGTGTCTTATCAGGAAGTGTAAAATGGGCCCCAGAAAGTCAAACGGCCTGTCCATCTCCCCGGTTTTCACCAGCAGTAAAATAGAGAGGTGGGGTCACAATTGGGAGGTGGGTTGGAGGTGACTGTTCAGGGTTGAGTGGGAGGACAAGAGGGAGAGGTTCTTGCCCTGGAGAAGCTCCATCACAGGCTTGGTTCCTGCCAGCAGTCAGGGGTGAAGTTTAGGGATGAGGCGAAGACCTCCTGCCTCTTTTCCCTCCGCATTCACGCAGGGAATTGTAAAGCGAAATCCAAGCTTACGGGTCACAGAAGCTCCCAAGTTGTGCAGGAGACAGGCAGGGCCAGGTCTCGTATATGCATAAATGAAGAGATCCAAGCACGGAAAAGTCCTAATCCTATTTACCAGCACTTGATCTACATTCTTCTGCGCCTTCTTGATTCAAGTGTTCCTCCGTGCAGCTATTAGCATGGTGAGAGACTGGATTGGCTTGAGGACCTGATTATTTTCCTTTCCTGGTATGGAAGATTACACGGCACATTGAAGTCTGAGGAGGCCACTTTGTGTTCATGAAATGACTAAAATTAGAGACATGACTTTCGGAGGACTAAAAGCTTTTTAAAATTAACAAACTATTCTGAGCCACCAGGACCAGTACATTCAAACACGGAGCACAAACAGGCATCCGACCCAAGGGGCCAAATGGAAGTGAATGCAATGCAGCAGCTATTCCAAATGCCACACCCTGTGACATCGCGTGTTAACAGATGGGAGATTTGGCCGGAGTTGGATCGTTGGCCCTTGTTATCAGTTAAAAGAAGGGGGGGGCAGGAGGGGTTGGAGCTATTGCTGGGAAGGGTATTACTGCCTCTTGAATTGATCCTACCCATTAATGGAGAGATGAGTCACCACCTCGCTGTCATTGCTGGCAGGCACCAGTCGCCGTGTTTTCTGGAGACACAGCCAGTTGCTGGGCTAGAGTTTCATCTTTGCTACTCAGCGCTCTGGAATTTCACTGGGGCAGCTAATTCATGAGGGCGAGGGATCAGAGTTGTTTCTCTCTCCGACCCCAGTGCGTGAGAGTGTCCCAGAGTGTGAGAGAAAAACACAGACAAGGACAGAGTCTCACAGCACAGAAGCAGGCTCATCAGCCCATTAAGTACATGCTGATCCTCAAACATCTGTTTACACCAATCCCACCCCAAATCCTATTCTATCCCCACCAATTTCCAAGATTTGAGCACTAACCAGAGGCTAAAAGTTTCAAGTTTATTATTTTATCATACAATTGTAAAGTATAACTGGACGAAACAGCATTATTTGGTCCTCTGTCTATAACATGCAAACACATATATAGATTTGGCACACATATTAACAAGTGATTTGTATGCAGTACATATATAAAAATAAATATTGTTAAATAATAGTATATTCTCAGAGGGTGAGCAGTTCCTTTGGTCATTCAGTGTTCTCAATGTCTGAGGGAAGAAGCTGTTCCTCAGCCTGGTGGAGCTGGCTCTGATCCTCCTGTATCTCTTTCCCGATAGGAGCAGCTGAAAGATGCTGGGTGGAGGATGGCAGGGGTCCTCAATGATTTTGCGAGCCCTCTTCAGTCAACAATCCCAGTAGATCACGTCAATGAGGGGGAAGGGAGACCCCAGAGATCCTCTCTGGCACTCTTTGGGTCCTATGGATTGACCTCCAATCCAATGCTCTACCGGAACCAAACCACACTGTGATGTAACCGGCCAGGACACTCTCAATAGAGATCCTGTAGAAAGTCAACAGGATGTTGGGCGGTAGCCTTCTCAGGAAGTGGAGTTGGTTTTGCACCTTCCTGACAAGTGAGGAGGTGTCGTGTGCCATGCATTTGCTCAGAGGAGTCATTGAGTCAAACACCCCAGATACAGGCCCTACAGCCCCCACTGAATTCATGCCAACCATTTAACATTCATTTATTCCAATGGATGCTGAAAGCTTGAGCAGGATCAGTCCATTCACATCTGAGCTAGAGAATTAGGCCTTTCAAACTGCCATGTAAAATGGGGTTAACCGGGCAATTTGCATGGTTAGTGCCCCAGTTTCATGGTAGTTTCAAAGGGTCCAACCAGGTAAACTCTGTCGGAACCCAACCAGGTCCCTAACCTACCTTAGAGGTTGTCAAGGAACCTAGTTAAACTTAGCTAGGCATGGTTAGTGCCCCAGTTACATGGTAGTTTGAAAGGGTCCAACCAGGTAAACTCTGTCGGAACCCAACCAGGTCCCTAACCTACCTTAGTGGTTGTCAGGGAACCTAGTTAAACTTAGCTAGGCATGGTTAGTGCCCCAGTTACATGGTAGTTTGAAAGGGTCCAACCAGGTAAACTCTGTCGGAACCCAACCAGGTCCCTAACCTACCTTAGTGGTTGTCAGGGAACCTAGTTAAACTTAGCTAGGCATGGTTAGTGCCCCAGTTACATGGTAGTTTGAAAGGGTCCAACCGGGTCCCTAACCTACCTTAGAGGTTGTCAGGGAACCTAGTTAAACTTAGCTAGGTCTCGTCCACGGCCAGTGATGTGTGCATCATCAGGCAGCCAGCATCTGAATATCAGCAGCGCTTCTGGTGAGTGCGCGATGCATCACTCACTGCAACATTGCAGGGGTGGGGGATTCCCCTTAGATTACCGGGTTGGCATTTTAATGGGTCGATGTCCCCCTGTAATTTACAAGGTGCTTCCAGCACCTTTGCCCCAGTAATCGCACCTGGATCCCAGGAGGGCCACCCAGGTGCTGCAATTTGAAAGGGGCTACTAATGTCTATAAGAATTTTCAGGTATCCACTTCAGATACTAGAGGATCATTGAAACTCTGGCACTGGAAAGAAAAAGTGCCTCAGCCACTGCACACAATGGGCCCGCTGTGAAAATATTCTTTGGATAGCCACTCCAATGTGCCCAGAAAGGATTGCGGGGAAGTGAGGAGGTTGTTGTAACGTCACTATAAGCTAGAGAGTACACTTGAGAGGGAAAGTAGTCACAGTAAAATTTTGTTACCACCTACCCCTTCTTCCCCACTGTGATTCAAAGCAGCCTTCACAGTACATAGTTGTGGCTGTTTCCCACAGTTTGGAGTTATATCAAGGCCAGGTCAGGTTAACAGTTGTTAGACATTGGAACCATGTGGTTGATTTAGGCCCAGAGGAAGGGAAACTATCAACCACATGGTTCCAATGTCTAACAACTCTCCTTACCACCCTATAACCTACTCTACCTCCACAATGAGGCTGTTGAAACACCACTTTTATTTTCTCTCGCACTTAATGTAACCATGAAAAATGATCAGTGTAGAGCTCATCGAAAGAACCAAAGACTTGTTGATCCAAACCAAGGCTTTTATTAGCAAAAGACAGGAGCTCTTCACAGGTGGCCGACCAGTCCGGAATGATCCGACCTGGCTAGGGACACAACCCTTTAAGGCCCAGACAGTAGGCGTGGCTAAGCTCTCAGCCAATCGCTGTAAGCACAGTCTAGATACTGTAACTATATACACTATATACATTGGTGATAGGTCTGTACTATCACAATCATCTCCAAAATTTATTATATCTTTCAGTTCTGGGGTCATTTGTAAATTGACGATTGCTGGAGGGCAGCAGCGATCATCAAGGATCCATTCTTGCTGCTGCCATCAGGAAAGAGGTATCGATGCCACAAGGCTCGCACCCACCAGGTTCAGGAAAAACAGCTGCTCCTCCTCCACCGTCAGACTCCTCAATGACAAACTCAATCAGGGACTCATTTAAGGATTCTTACTTTGGCACTCTATTGATTTTTTTTCTTTCTCAGTATTGCAGTTTGTTTAACTTTATTTATGTGTTTACATGTTTGCGTTGAGTACAGTTTTTTGTACTACCACTAAGTGGTAGTTCTGCCTCACCTGCAGTAAAAGAAATCTCAGGGTTGTATGTGATGTCATTCATGTATGTGCTCTGACAATAAATCTGATGTATACTGTTATCAATTTTCTACAGCAAGTAGGATTTTAGTGGTTCTGTGTATAGTTCTTGTGTGTATGACAATAAGCTCATTATCACATTTCTAACTCTGGATATATGTCATTAGACACAGTTAGTGTGCAATGCTGTTATAGCACTAGCGACTGGCCACCATCCGTCAGGAGTTTATACATTCTCCTTATGTCTGTGTGGGCTTCCTCCGAGTGCTCCAGTTTCTTCCCACCCTTCAAAATGCGTTGAGAGTATGGGTCAATTGGGTGACATGGGCTTGTGGGCCATAAGGGCCTGTAACTGTGCTGCATGTCTAAATTTAAATAGAGACGTTTTTGAGGTTCCAAGATTGAAATAGTATTTTTGCACAACCACAGCTCATCCACTATCCTTTTATATTTATTGTCTTTATTATACTTGGAGCATTATGTTAATTTATTGTCTGTTGGTCTGTTTTCCATACCAGTATGACAACAGTATCTGCTCATTGTATTTACGTCTTGAAAAATAATGGTGGCGTCGCTGCTGGTGTGGCCGTGAGTAGAGTCACAGTGCTCCTGCAAACTCCATCTGCTTCATCTGACTGCCAACCAACTCTGTACACGGAGCTGATGGCGGTTTTATTTATAAATACAACAACTGTGGGGTCTGCGCCCAAGATGGCAGCGCCTATGGTCGGTAGCAGCCATGAAGCGGGGAAGCAGAGGACTGGCACAGGCACCAGAAAACGAGGAGACCATCCCTCCCCCGTTTGAGAAGAAGCAGAGGAGATGGCCCAAGAACACATGAATTGGTGACCATTGCAGGCTGTGGGCTGCTGGTGACTGAGAACGAGGGATTCACGTCGGGCTGCGGACTGCTGGAGACTGGCCCACGAGTGGCTGAAGGGGTAGCAGGTTTCAGAACTGGGATCCGAGGGGTGCTAAAGGATTACTGATCGTGTCAGAGGTTCGGTTCTGGAGCTCAGGCTGCTGATGGTTTGGACTGGTCTGTGTGGCTGCGGGAGCGCAGGAGACACATGGACGTACGATAAATCTGAGGGGACTCTCTTTCTCTCTCGGTAACAGGCACTTCAGGCAAATTCTGCCGATGGGGAATCGTATAATATTGCATTGTCTTTATTACATGATGATAAATTCTCGTCGTCATTGTTTGTTTCTTGTCCCAGGTCTGCTAATAACAATACTGTTCCCTTGGTACAATGAATGAAGTTGATTGTGACGTGGACAAGCACCCCTCCCCAACCCAGCAATTGTCTTGCAGCGCAACCTCTGTGCTACCGTGCCGCCCCGTTTAACGTGTTTCCAATTAGGCTCTCCTGTATCTGACAGAACCCAGTTACAGTATTTAGAAAGTGATACTGATTAAAAGCAGATGCTTGAGGCCACAGGAACATCTCCTGTGCCAAGCCAGACAAAGCAAAGTTTCAAATTACAGCCAGTCACATTGCCAATTAAACAAAATCTTTCTTGTCCTTGTGCAGGAACGGCTGCATTTGATAATAAGTACAAAGCTTTAGTCCATTTTCCCCAACTTTCATGCAGCTAATTCACTGAAATCTTGCTCAAACTGCAACAATTCTGCACACCAGCACACTTATCCAACACTGGCTGTTGATCTCTCTCCATGGAGGCCATTCTTTCAGTTGGCATGACCCTAAGCTGTGGAATCCCCTCTCTCTCCTCCTGGACCATTTGGCCCAGCAGGCTCATGCCAACTCCCATCTGTCCCTCTTCCTGTTACCCCTGCAACATTTTCTCTCGTGTACTGATCAAAGGCACTGCTTCTTCTGCTGTTCAACACAGAAATGCTAGAGGAACTCAGCCGGTCTCACAGCATCCATGGAGATAAAGATATATCAACATTTTGGGCCTGATCTTTACCTGGTCCATCTCCGATCACTCTCCCCCTTTTCTGGATCCCCGTGTCTCCATCTCAGGACACAGACTCTCCGCTGACATTTATTACAAACCCTCTACCTCCCACAACTAACTGGACTACATGTCCGCCCCCCCTCTCCCCACCCCGGCGTGACTAGGTGTGCACCTTGAGCATCCCCCCTGGAAATGGGAGACTGGGTGTGCACACTGCACCCTGATCATTACCCCCAGGACTGGGTGTCACTGTGGGCCCTAAACGTCACCACCTGCAGTCTGTAAGCTCCATGTCTCTGGTGTATTGGGTAGTAACTGCTCCTTCCGTCCCTTCCACTAGTGGAGATTGAGCAGTCACCTGTGACACAGTTCATGCCTCGTCCCACTCCTGCTACATACTTCGTGTACAGCAGGATGCAAGCAGTGTCAGAAAGGCAGTGAGGCAACAAGCAGAGCCTCCTCTTGCTCCTCGAGGATGCAACAATATTTAGAATGGAAGATGACAGTAACCTCCACGTTTTGGCCCCACCAACTTGTTCAACCCATTGCTGCTAGCCTGCCTCTTATCCCACCTTACAACAGTGCCCACACAGGCAAGTGGCTTCATTCACTATCGGAAACTTTGTCACATTCCTTCAGGTTGAGTGGTTTCTTCTTTGCATCAAATCCCATGATGAATTGATAAACCTGAGTTGGCAACAAACACTAACTCATAGAATCATAGAACTACAGAAATGAAAACCGACCCTTTGGCCTGTACCAAACTATTATTCTGCCGAGTCCCACTGACCTGTGCTCATTCCCGATCTCTCCATGTCCCTCCCATCCATGTACCTGTTCAAATTTTTCTTTGATGTTAAAAATCGAGCCTGCTTTCACCAATGGCTAACTAGCAAGGGAAACTGGTATCCGATTTGATCTATTCCCGACTCTTGGAATTACAGCTTCCTGAAGTGAACCGCTGATAAAACAGAGAAAATAAAGGGAGATCATTCATCCTTTCGAGTCTTCTGTACAATCATGGATGATGCTTTTCCTCAGCACCATACCCTCTCTCCTCACCATTTCCATCACAGCGTTTCACTGATTAGAAAACACCGATTGCTTGTCAGGATTACAGAGAGCAAGAGTAGGTACAGCCTAGCCAGAGTTCATTACATCCTGAGGGAAAAGGTACTGAACACACCAATGGATGACTAATAGATGAACACCACATGGCATTTACAGAACACCACATTTTGATTTTGGATCTGTCACAGTGACTTTACCTGTGAGCCATGAATTCCCCGAACCAAATGAGTTTGAACAAGTTGTGATCTATTTCAATCCTTACTTATTCACCTCTTTGCAATTCCATCTTCCTGGAACTGACGCTCCATGTTTGTGGGTCACTTCTTTACTGTGAGGAAGATGACAGAAGCCGACACCTTTCCCTGTGGCCGCAGCAAGGGCCATACTTGGGCCCACACCTCCTCCCTCACTACCATTCAGGGCCCCAAACAGTCCTTCCAAGTGAATCAACACTTAGTTTGTGAATATGCAGGGGCTATCTACTGCATCTGGTGCTCCCGTTGTGGTGGTCTCTACATCGGAGAGACTGGACACAGACTGGGAGATCATTTTGTTGAGCACCTCAGCTCTGTCCTTCATAGAAGGATCTCCCAGTGGCCAACCATTTTAATTCCCTGCCCCATTCCCTTGCTGACATATCTGTGCATGGTCTCATGCACTGCCAGACTGAGACCACCAGCAAAATGGAGGTACAACATCTCATGTCTGGATACCCTCCAACTTCTCTGGTTTCTGTTCTCACCACCCACTACTCCTCCTTCTCCTCCCTGTGTGTTCATTCAAAGAGGATGGAAACCAAGGAATTGAAGCTGATGAGTTGGAATAACCTGAACCACGTACAATGTACCAGTGGGAAGGAGGTGTTGAAAGTCATTGAGTGGATAATCCCCAGGGCCTGACCAACTCTTTCCTTAGATCCTATGGTAAGTGAGGGACAAAATTACAGAGGCCCTTGCAAAGATACTTCCATCATTTTTGGCTGCAGGTGAAGCTCTTAGAAAACAGAGAGTGGAGATTGGCTAATGTGCTGTTATTTAAGAATGATAACTAAGGCAAGCCAGGGAACTATAGGCCAGTGGGTCTGATGTCGTTGGGCAAGTTATTAGAGAAGATTCTGAGGAACAGGTGGAAATATGGAGAAAACACAATCAACTGGAGGAACTCAGTGGGTTGAGCAGCATTTGTGGGAGAGCGAGAGTTGTTAACATTTTGGGCTGGAACTCTTCATCAGGATTGAAGTGTAACGGAGAACCATGTGGACAGGGTGGCAGGGATTTGACTGGACACAGTAGTCATTGGTGAATTAGGGAGGGTTGAAAAATGATGGGTAGAGGCAGTTGATTGGCATTTGGATAGGCAGTAACTGATTTGATTTAGAAAGCCTGGGAGTTCATGCCTTATGATGCCGATAATGTTTTTTTTAAAGAGTTTTGACGAAGGAAGAGCAGTGTTGTCAAAAAAAGAACAACTGGGTTGAGTGCTGGAGGGGATGAAGTGAGAGGAGAGGAAAGATGTGCATGCATCGAAGTCCCAGGCCAAGTGAGGTCACATCTTTAGTCTCAGCTAATGAAAAGTAGACTCTGGTTCTCTCCCTTCAGACACTGCCTGACCTGCAGAGTAATTCTGCTCCTATTATTCCCAGCAATTTAAGAACATTCCAGCACAGTACAACCTATGTAAACCAACTCCACAACAATCTAAACCATCCTTCGTCACACCCATAACCCTCCATTTTTCTTACATCCATTAGCACGTCTAAGTCTTTTGAATATCCCTATTGTGAGAGCCTTCACCTCTGGCAGTGCATTCCAGGCACCCATCACTCTCTGAGTAAAAAACTTACCTCTGACCACTCCCCTAAACTTTCCTCCACTCACCTTAAACAGACGTCCTCTGGTATTTGCTATTGTGGCCCAAGGAAAAAAGGCGCTGGCTGTCCACCCTTTCTGTGTACTTTATTAAATCACTCCTCATCCTTATTTCCGATTTCCAGCAATATTTTGCTTTCATACCTTCTGAAGTTCAGTGAATATGATGGCTGTCAATTTGCCCAGCCCTTGCAATCAGCTTTGACGTGTTGGGCAAAGATCCGAGTTCTGAAGATGAAGACTGAATAATGATGATTGTCCCAGGTCTCCTAAGAGAACTGTCCTGCTCTGCATTAATGCTGTGGGGTGGCTTTTTACACCAATTCAGAGCCCACGGCGTCTCAATTTAATGTCACAGCAGCCCAGCAAAGATAAAGCTGATCTTTTTTGGGGCTGTTCGAACACAGTGAGGGTATTATGTGTGTTTCTCATCACAGGTCACAGATCAGATAAAGGATGCCCTCAGCTTGTACATCAGTCGAAGCCAACCCACCATTCAATGACCAGGGTTCCTGCTCCCTTTCAAGACGCCTGTCTATCCCAAGTGGTGCCAGCTGGAGCTTCCTGACACCAGTCCTTTGTTGTACAATCCCCAACAACTCAAACACTCCAGTGTCTCAGATCCAGAATGTTTGGAAATCCCACCTGATCCTCCTTTGGTCAGAACTTTACAGCTCTTCAGCCCATGACGTTGTTCTGACCTGTAAAAAACCTATTCAACAAACTAAACCTTCCCTACCTCAAGATTGAGTTTATTGTCATTTGTAATAAGACAGTGTCATATTACATGAAATTGCTTTTGTCGGCTGTAAGGCAAACAGATTTGCCATCGGCAGAAATTGCCTGAAGTGCCTCTTACAGTCAGAGAAAGAGCAGCAAAAGCGAGAACCCCCAGAATCACCAATTGTCCATAGATTCACCTCCAGTGTTTCCACAGCCTTCGCAGCTAAAGTCCAGTCCAAACCATTAGCAACCTGAGCTCCGGATCGAAACCTCCAACATGGTCAAGAACCCTTTGGCATCCCCTCGCATCCCGGTTCCGATACCTGGTACCCCTTCAGCCAATTTTGAGCGAGTGCCCAGCAGCCCACAGCCTCCGTGGGTTCCTCGCCTCGTCACCAGCAGCCCACCGCATGCATTGGTCTTTCAGCCGCGGAGCCCCCTCACTGGTCCACCACTGTCCCATGGGTCATCTCCTCTGCTTCTCCTTCTCAGACGGGGGATGGTCTCCCCATTTTATGGTGCCCTGTCCTCCCCTAGAGTCAGCAACTACTGTTGGCTCCTTTAACAGGCCGATCAAAGCCTTTATCGAGCTGATGGCTTTTGACTGGGCAGTTGGACCCTGCGGGAGTGCTGCTCTCCTTGCTCCCTGTGGGTCCACACCAGCGCTGTCATTTTTGAACTGTAAGTCACACCCATAACCCATTTTTCTTTCATCCATGTGCCTGTCTAGGAGTCTTTTAAAAGTCTCAATTGTACTAGCCTCCACCACCGCCCCTGGCAACGCATTCCAGTCACCCACCACTCTGCCTTTTTCAAAAACACTTACCCCCAACATCTCCCTAAACTTTCCTCCCCTCACCTTGTACAGATGTCGTGTGGTATTTGCCGCTGTGGTCTCGGAAAAAAGCTGCCGACCGTCCACTCTATCTTTGTCTCTCACAATGTTGTAGACTTCTAATAGTGGCATGTCAAAGAAGTAAAAAATTAAGGTTGTTGATTTTAAATGACTCAGCTTTATTGTGGGCACGGAGGGAAGAATGGTGGAATCCAGAAAAAAGGCCCTTGCCTTTCAAATTTCTCATGATTTATCTATGTTGACACTTTCCGTTGATTGTTTAGATTGGCAAATATCCAGAGTATTTACCTGATGCAGCTCTGCAGTAGCATCCAACCAGGCCAGGTTGCAATAAATATCCAATGCTGCCTCAGAGCAGCTACAGTGCAGTAACATTCTACTGGGCCCTATGCAGCCCATTGCAGTAATCATCCAAACTGGCCACGGTTGTTTAATGCAGCCACAGTCCGGCTACTGCTCAGTGAGGGCCAACCCCGATCCTACATTTAGTGAAACACAAACATTTGTAGACACCATGGTTGAAGTTAAAATACAACGCTGGAGAAACTCAGCAGGTCAAACAGTGTAATTTACAGAGCAAAGATAAAGATGCATAACCAACGTTTCGGGTTTGAGCCCTTCATCAAGGTATGAAAAAATATCGCAAGAGCCCGAACAAAATGGTGGGGGGGGGGAGGGGAAGAGGTAGAAGCATGGTTCCAGAGTCAGGAAGTAATAGGTGTGATAAATGAAGGCACATACCTGCTGGCCGACTGTCCCGAACTGAGGAGTGGCTGGGGATCAATCACCTTTATTCAGGAGCCTATGGGGGTGGGGGGCACAGGAACACAGGCCAATGGGTGTGCCCAGACGGATAAATATATACATACAGTGGTTTGCCACATTCACCCCTAGTTTTTAAAAATAATCTGGTGGGGTGAAATGTAGCAAGAATCATTGAGACGTACAGGGCCTTCAGCCTAACTTGCCCACACCATCCACCTACACCAGTCCCATCTGCCTACATTTGGCCCATATCCCCCTAAACCCATCCTATCCATGTATCCGTGTGATTTTTTTTCTTAAATGTTGCAATTGTACATGATTCAACCACCTCCTCCAGCAGCCTGTTCTGTACACCTGCCAACCTTGAGTTTTTTTAAAAAAAGTTACCCCTTAGATTCCTTTAAATATTCCCCCTCCCTCCCCTCATCTTAAACCTTTATCCTCTGGTTACCGATTCCCCTAGTCTGGGCAAAGGACTCTCATAATTTTGTATACCTCGATCTAATCTGCCCTCCGCAGGAATGGGCAACAGGGAAATCAGTGCGATGCATGCGATCGGACTGAGCTAGCATCCACTCAATGGGCCAAATCATGAAGAAATGTGAATGCGAAGCCGCACAGCATTTGAAAAACACGCGTGCTGGTCACAGACGCTTTTTACAGTGATGTCTTCCTGCCAACTCCACCCAGACATTGATCTATTTCACTTTGTAGACTTGCTGCAGAATTTTGGTTGAAGCTTTCCCTCGTTCCAACTCTCTAACCCTGTTCTATAATGAGAGGCAGCTCACCAGACATCTATCCTTAGGTTAACCAGTTCCATTCCAAGTGCTTATCTCCCCTGTGCCAATAACTACTCATTGTACAGTCAGCTGTTTGGCTTGAAGAATTTTCCCTTTTTTTGTTGTTGTTCCTGCCATTGATCATTTCAGGGATAAGCAAAATAAATTAGAACTCCATGGGGGGCACTGGGTTAATTCTCGGCCTAGGTTCTAAAAGGTAGAGAGCGAAGAGTGCAACGAAACATGATCTTCAATTCACTAAGTGCCTCCAACTTTAATTTCATGTTGCATCTCAGTTTTTTCCCCCGCTGAGCCTTGAGGTCATGTGCTGAATTTTGACTGCATCCTGCCCAAGTCCTGCCGCATCACCCAAAGAGAAGAAAATAGGGCAGAGTTTGCTTGGCAGCAAAACTGACAACGTAGATCAAGGGCAGTGGAAGGTTTTCTGACTGAATTTTTTTTTGTTCTCCCCTGCTGTCGGAAAGGGTTTGGAACCGTGCCACTGAAAAAAGCTCTACGTCTACCAAAGAGAGCAGAGAACAGGCCCTTTGGCCCAACTCGTCCATGCTGTCCAAGATGGCATTCTGGGCTAGTCCCATTGACCTGCATTTGATCCATAACATTGTTCGACCTTCCTATTTCTATCCATAAATCTGTCCCATTGTCTTTTTAATGTTATAATTTGTACCCATTGCTCTAGCTTTCTCTGGCAGCTCACTCCAGATATGGACCACCCTCTGAGTGAAGAAGTTGCTCCTCTGGTCCCTCATAAATCTTGCCCCTTAAGCCATCTGAACTCCATGTCCCTGTTTTCAGGGTCTATAAACAAGCGCATATACCATGTGTCCCTGTTTTCGGGACTAATTTTATACCCAACCACCAGCTCGTTCGAACTGGGTTTTGTACTGTAGTTTACTGATGCACCAAGACCGCGGAGTATGGAAAGGTAAAAATGGCCGGAGTCCAGAGTTAAACCTATCCCCTCTTGTTCTAGAATCATTTAATTTGGGGGAAAGAAAACTTTACCTATGCCCCCTTGTGATTTTATAAACCTTTATCAGGTCATTTCTTATAAAGTAAGAAAAGATGATGAAGCATGCCTATGGACCAGTGCTGCCCCATGGCTCAGGGGACAGATTCGGTCCTGACCTTGGGTGCTGTCTGTGTGGAGACTGAACATTCTCCCCGTGACCCCATGGATTTCCTCTGGGTACTCCAGATTCCTCCCATATCCCAAAGGCGTGCGATTGATAGGCCGCTGAAAATTACCCCTAGAATCTGGGTGGGGGGGGGTGGGGGGGGGAAGGTTATAGAGTCACAGAGCATGAAACAGGTCCTTCAGCCCAATTCCAACCAGGTTTAGTTTAGGGTTAGTGTGTGGCCAGTACAGACTCAGTGGGCTGAAGGTCCTGTTTCCTTACTGTATCTCTCTCAGACTCTATAGCCTTCTATTCTGACACACCCCTGCAGGTATTCCTCCTGTACCATCACTGCTGCTGAGATCAGTTGGATCTGACACAGCCCAGAACTGAAACCTGGGCGTTTTCTGCTAAGGTTGGTTGTCTTTCAAAGCAAGTCACTACCAGGTTAGTCACTGCAGAAATGTCCACCTTTATAACTGAACACAGAGCTTTGATTAGTTATAAATGTGTGGCAGCATTAATATCATAAGGGAAGTCGATGAGAAAGCAGATATTAGTCTGGACTATCAGACGAATCCCAGAGCGGAGCCAGGGGTCCCATCTTACATCATTTGAACCTAAGTGCAGCAGTGGCACACATTATCCACCCGATGGAGAGATAGAGCCTGATATTCTGTTTTCTCCATGTTCCTGTCTGATCCTTGCAGCCCTCTCCAAACATTTATTAGCCTCTGCCAGTCTAAATTTTTTGCCTTAGTTTGGTAATATAATCTACATAAATTTTCACATTGAAAGACTTGCATAGTCTATGATCAGATATTCCAATCGTTACCAATTCACCTAACAGAGAAATTCTTCAAGGAGCTAAAGAAAATAATAAGGAAATTCTTATGGAAAGGGGGGAAAACCGAGGATAGTGCTAGATCTCCCTTCGCCCCCTCCCCTTCGACGTGATCTACCGGGACCATTGCTTGAAAAGGGTGCACAAAATCAGTGAACCGGTGCGGACTCGAAAGGCCAACATGGCCTGTTTCCGCTCCGTAAATGGTTATATATGGTTGCAGGATGACTAGTGTGTGGATGAAGGTGAGCGAAGGATCCGTAAGAACAATGGCCAGTGAGCACGGTCTTGGAACAGACCACTGCGAGGCAATCCTGCATTACTTTGGCTGTTGTGCCTCATACTCTGCCAGGCCCAGTGGTTTGGGACCCAGAGGGAGGTGTTTGTCCTGGGCAAGCACTCAACTCCAAGTCCTTGCTCCGGCACATGGTGCCTTGGACTTCATGGAAAACAGAACAAAAGTTCTGTGAGGACAGAAGAGCTACAAGGCATCGTGTTCATCTTCGCTTGTGAAGGGATGGGCCATGATGATGAGGATAATGGACACATTAATGTGCAATGTTTCAGGTAATTCCTGAAAATGGATGAGGTTTACACAATATATGCCTACCAGTAACTTAAGAATGTTTTAAACAGAACTTGTATCTAAATATGTGATGGTGTAACTGAGTTAAAAGGAACAGCTGACCCTCCCCACCCCACCAACCCCCCGTTATCTGATATTCCAAATTGAAAATGGCTCATCAGGTTCAGTCTGCCACATTCTCCTGGAAGTCACCAGAGCCTCCATTCCTGTACTTCTTTTAAACCAGTTGTGGAGAGACACTGCACAGAAACCGGCCCTTCACCCCCACTGAGTTTGTGCCACCATTTACACCAATCCTGCATTATTCCTATTTTCTAATTCTCTCCCAAAATCCACCACTCACCCACGCTCAAAGGACAATTAACCTATTTACCACGCATCCTTGGGATGTTTGAAGCAAATGGAACACCCGGAGCAATCTCATGCAATCACAGGGAGGGCATACAAACTCTACAGGAACAGCACCTGAGGGAACCCAGGTTGCTGGTGTGCTACATTTGCTGGATGAGCTCAGCAGGTCACACAACATCTACAGGAAGTTGAGGGTAACCAACGTTTTGGGCCCGAGCCCTTCTTCAGGGTATGAACAAAAAGCAAGCAGGTGCCTGAATAAAATGATAGGGGAAGATGGGGGAGGGGAGGGAGGAAGGAGTATGGGGGGGAGGGGGGAAAGCACAGGCTAACAGGTAAGAAATCCTGGGCGAATACAGGTGGGAGGGAAAAAGGTGATGGTGGATGGGGGGGGGGGAAGAATCTAACTGTGATAGGAGATGGAAGGAATGGGGTGGGGAGCTAGAGGGAAGGAGACAAAGGTAAAGAGAGAAAAAGACACACAAGGGCAGTGGAAATTGGAGAAGTCGATGTCAATGTTGGCTGCTTGGAGAGTGCCCAGGGTGCCTAGGCCCTAGATGGAATATAAGATATTTTCCCTCCATTTTGTTATAGCTTTTGTTTGGCAGGGCATGAGACCATGGAAAGACCTGTCAGTGTGGAATTGGAGTGTGGAGTTACAACGGTCAGCCACTGGGAAGTTCCTGTTATTTCAGCTGTCAGAGCAGTGAGGTACCATTCACACCTCAGTGTTTTACCCCTATGCAGGCCTAAAATTTATTATAATTCTGTTAATATCTCCTGCGGAAAATTTGAATTGTTTTTTTTTGTCATGTTTACCAAGAATTAATGAAAAACTTTGTTTTGTGTGCTATCCAGGGCAAGTCAACCTATATGCCACACAACAGGAATAACAACTAAAATACAACTGATAGTGTTACACAGAGATAAAAGTGCAAGGTAACGTGTCACAAAAATGCAGAATATATTAAAGAAAAGTATACTTAAATAGTGCAATGCATAATTTTATTCTAATGGGAGGCCCATTCAAGATAATGGCAAGGAAAAAACTTCCCTTGAATCTGGAGGTTTGCGTTTTCAAGCTCGTGTATGGAGGGGGAGGGGGTAAGAAGAGAGTGTGACCAGCGTGGAGTGGGTTGTCTAATGAAATTCAAGGTCTTCATACCTTATTGAAGGGCTCAAGCCGAAACATTGGTTATGTATCTGCATCTTTGCTCCATCAAGGACACTGTTTGACCAGCTGAGTTTCTCCAGCGTTGTGTTTTAACTTCAACCAGTGTCTGCAGACTTTCGTGTTGTACTCGGGTCCCCTAATATGTTGCCTGCTTTTCGGAGGTTAATGGAGGGGAGATTGGTCTACATTGATGGTCTGAACCATTTTCACAACTTTCTGCTGGATCTTGCAGTCCTGGGAAAAAGAGTTCCTGTACCAAGCCTTACCTTGGGCAAATTCTAACCCTCTCTGGGTTACATCCCTTCCAGCTACCAAAATGTTCAAACAATTCTTATAATTCCCAGATATTTCCTGCTCTGCCACAGCAGGTTTTTCTTTACAAGAAGGAACGTTTGCAGAAGGATCTGCAAGAAGATCATGCTCATGTTCATTAATATGCAAGTATTAGATGTGTGAATGATCACACCATGCAAAGTCGATCTCCCTAAATTCCTGAGAAGCTGCAGCCCTTGTGGTGAGTGTTCTCCCACACAGTGAAGTCGGGGAGAAGTTGAGGAACAACGATGTAACTCGGAGGGAAACTGGCTGTGTTCCTGAGTGCTTTGCTGCCCCTGCTGCAGCAGTAGAGGTCACAGATGTGGGAGGTGGTGGAGTGGTGCGATGGCACTCACTGCCACCATGAGCCAATGTTGGGTGGATCTTCACGTTGATTGCTGTCCGTCAAGCAGTTGATCGCCCTTGAAGGAGGCGCCTAATTCCCAGTCTGCACTAGGTCAGGGCACCGCGAGGTGGCCAGTGTCCAGCTGCCATAGGACGACAGAAAATTGGCAAAAAGAGCCACTTGGTGGAGATCCAGCCAAGATGAAGACCACACTTTGTGTGAATGCAGTGAGCCTCGGTTATAATGCCTAGCCCCGTGTCAAACAGCTAAGACAACCATTTAGCCTCAGGTAAAGGCGCTCATTTGAACAAATGTGGAGAGCTTGGTGCCACCTAATGCATGGACTTCTCAAGGTTTATGACAAAAAAAAAGACATTATTTCCGACAGTGCAAATGATTCAGATTTTCTTTTCAAAAAACTAAAGGTCAGGCGCAGTTGACTTTGTTTGTTGTATACAGCCTGTCGCTTTCTGGACATTTACAATGACCTCCCATTTTAGACCTTAAGCCAAGCATCTGATTGGTTCAATATTGGTCTACCAAGGAGACATGGGGCATTCTTTCCCTGCTATACATCCCTGCACTCCCCTACATTTTCAAACAGAAAACCAATATCCTTTAAAGAACGACTCAATCCTTCCATGCAAGGAAAGGAACCATTCCCTTTCCAACACAGCAACATCACTCACTGCCAAAGCTGTTCCAGGATTTATAATATGCTTCACAATTCCTGAGGAAAAAGTAAAGTTTTCCCTCCAGACCCTGGCTGGTCTCCAGCCTGTAAACTCTCGACAAAGGGCTGTAAACTGATAGCTGTGTAAAATGAGCAAAAGGATTTGAGGAGTTGTTGCCAGTGCCTTCTGCTCAATGCAGTCACAGATAAAATGGATTTATTTTTAACTGTGTGGCGAGCTAACCAGATATATCCACATTCAGGCATACACACACATAGCTCAGGCACACATCAACATATTCCTCCATGCGCACAAACTCACACTCCCTCATATACACAGATACCACCTCACACTGAAAGGCTCAGAAAAATGCACACACACACACACTCATACACTGTTATATACTCACACAAATACACTCAGTTTCACACTCATGCAAATACACACAGTTTAACATTTACACAAATACACTTACTCACACTTTCACTCAAACACAAACGCACTCGCACCATTTTCCCTCACCAACACACACATTCCCTCACTCAGAGACAGACATTTACACACTCAGCAACATACATCCTCCCACATACGCTCACCGATATATTCCCTTGCATTCGGATACGGTTTTTTTTTGAAGAGTTGCTCAAACCGTTTCTTGATTGCCAAAGTAATGAATATTTATCAAAGGTTCCTGCGAATACACACATAAATGTTGCCCAAGGCTCACCTTGATCCTTTGCCAACTCCCTCCAGACCAGTGAAGGAATCTCAGGTGTCTTGAAGCTGATAGACAGGACCAACCTTTGAGGGTAAGGTGAGTAGGAAGAAGCTTCAAAACCCCTGTAAACTTCTGAAGACCAGACCACCTCACTGCTTGGTTGTGCAAGTCCTGCTGTTCTTTCTCTCTCACTCTCACTGTTGTTCCTCCCAGAGAATGCAGAGGAGTGTCACTCTCCCGCACTGAGCATGTGCAGGCTGGAATCACTGGAAAATGGAACGTCAGGGGTGTGTGAGAGATTCTGGAGTCGAGAGGGAGGCCACATACAAGGCTGTGCTGAGGTGATTTTATTTGAAAGGAAATGCAGACAGAAACAATTTCCTTGCCCCTTTCTGAAGCCACTGCACATTCTGCAGGTATAGCACCCTTTCAATGCTTCATTCTAAACACCAGTTTCATACACTGAAGTCTCTCCCAAACATCCCATCTCTTTCATACCTTTAAAACATTGGGTTACTCTCTGAAAATCCCAGAGATACAATCGTAAACAGGCCCTTTGGCCCATCAAGTTCATACCAGCCATCAACCCCTCTTTTCCTCTCCTAACCCAGTTTATTCTCCCCACACTCCCAGCAACTCTCCCCCCCCCTCCCCCCGATTCTACTCCTCACCCACAAATGGGGCAATTTACTGTGGGCAATTAACTATCTCCCCTCCACACACCGGGCCCCGGTTTCCACTCTCCCATAGACTTACCATATTGCTTCCTGTCCTCCTGTGAAACTTGATGATTCACTGCAAAAATGGATTGTTCTGTTGTTTAACACCTAAAAAGATGATTTAAAAGCACGCTGATGTATTAATTCAGAATAATATCCAATTTTTAAAAATTTCAAAACAGACATACACAATAAAAATATATACAAAGCAACATCTTTGCAAATTCACAATGTCCATGCTTGTCTGTACATTCTGTTACTGTACTTTGTGTTAACTGTTTATAGCCCCATTGCATGTGCACCAGTCAGGAAGATCTGCTGGTTTGCCCAGTCTCCTAGCATGGATTAAAGCTTCGCCTGCACCCTTCCTCCTTTCAGTTTTCACCTTTCACACCGTAATCTCACTGATTTGAGGCGTCACAGATTTTGTTTCATTTGCAAGTGAATAGGCAGGAACATTGCAATTTATCCATTACCCTCTGCTATGCCATGAAGTTGGTCCATTGAAAAGAACCTCAGTGCTCCCTCTGTCGGCCAGTTCAATTGTCAGCAACACAGGCAATTGCAATAAATTCAGGTAGTACGGTAGAGCAACGATCACTTCACAGAGTTCTCTGGTGAGACCATCAAAGTTGAGGCTACCGGCCACCATTAATATCAGCCTTCCACTGGAACTCGAGCAAGAGCATCCTGGCTGGGGCTGCATCATGTGTGGTTATGGTTGCTGCAGAGGAATGGATTGGAGGTTAATCCACAGGACAATAAGAATGGCGAGAGAATCACTGGAGTCCACACCAATGTGATCTACTGTGATCGCTGTCTGAAGAGAGTGTGCAAAATAATTGAGGACCCCTTCCGCCCTGCATACACCTTTCAGTTGTTGCCATCAGGAAAGACCTACAGGAGGATCAGAGCCAACATCACCCAGGCTGAGAAACAGCTTCTTCCCACAGGCAGTGAGAATGCTGAATGACCAAAGGAACTGCTCACACTAACCATCTGAGAGTTTTGTATTCATTAAACAATTTTAAAAAAAATTTATTGATTTGCACATATGAATACTTGTCCTGCATATGAATTGTTTGTCTGTATATGTGTTAAATCTGGTTGTGTGTCTGTTTGTTTTGTAGCGAGGAACAGAGAATACTATTTTGTCAGGTTATACTTGTGCGATCAGCTAACAATAAACTTGACAAATGATTTTGGGAAGCAGTTGTCCAAAATCTTGGTTAAATGGCACTTGGGAGTATTGCATCCAGTTCTGATTTCCACGTGACACCAGAGATGTGGTGGCAATGGAGAAGAGTCACCAGGATGTTGCCTAAAATAGAAAATCTGGGTTTATTCTTACTGGAGCAGAGGAGACTGAGAGGTGCCCTTATAAAATGTATAAAACCCTGGAGGGCATTGATATTGAAAGGATATATAGTCAGAATCTGTTTCCCAAGACAGGAGTCTCTAGAATGAGAGCGCAGAGATTTTAAGTGACAGGGTAAGTTTTTTTCGAACAAAGTGTAGTGAATATCTGCCAGGGGATGTGTTGGAGACAGATACAGGATGGGAGAGGAGGAGAGGGATATGGGCCTAATGTGGGTACACATTGTAATCAACATGTTTCATAGACAGTTTCATGAGTCTATGAAACTGCCTGTTTGTGGGCTTTGTGGAGCAAACCATGCTGCTAATCTACACAGGCAAGACCCCTCAACTCTTCCTCCGGTATACTGGCGACTACATCGGGGCTGCCTCATGCACGCACGAGGAGCTTGTCAACTTCATCCACTTTGCATCCAACTTCCACCCTGATCTCAAACTCAAACAACCCACCTGGTCCATCTCTGATAACATTCTCTCTTTACTGGATCTCTCTGTCTCCATCTCGGGAGACCAGCTTTCCACCGACATATACTACAAATCTTCCAACTCCCACAACAACCTGGACTACACTTCCTCACGCACTGTTCCCTGCAAAGATTCCATCCCCTTCTCACAATTTCTTCACCTCTGCAGCATCTGTTTCCAAGTTGAAGTCTTCCAGTCCAGATCTTCTGAAATGTCTGCCTTTTTCCACAAACTATCAACTTAGCCCTCATCCGCATCTCCTCCATTTCTCGTGCATCTGCTCTGGCCCCCTCTTCCCCCAGATGCAACAAGCATAGAATCACCTTCATCCTCACCTATCATCCCACCAGTCTCCACATCCAACATTTTATCCACCGGAATTTCTGGCACTTACTACAGGATCCCACCACTACACATTTTTCCTTCTCCTCCCCTTTCGGCCTTCCGCAGGGACCGCTCTCTCCGTGATTCCCTCTCCACTCATCGCACCTTTGGCACCTTCCCATGTGCCTGCAGGAGGTGCAACATTTGCGCCCACACCTCCTCCCTCACCACGGTCCTGGGCCCCAAACCAGCCATTCAAGTGAAGCAACATTTCACTTGTACATCCAGAGAATTTATTTACTGTATTCGGTGCACCCTTTGTGGCATTCCCTACAGCGGAGAGGCCTGTTGCCAGACTGGGAGATTGGTTCGCTCAGCATTTCCTCTCCATTCACAACCACAGTGACCTCTCAGCAGCCAACTATTTCAATTCTGAGTCACACTCCTATGCTCACAGGTCTGTCCATGTCCGTGTGTACTATCCCACCCAGACCACCCGCAGATTGGAGAAACAACATCTAATCTTCCGTCTGGGCACTCTCCAGCCAGATGGCATTAACATTGACTTTTCTGCTTTAAATCTGCTTGCCGTTTCTTTCCCCTCCTGTCCTTCCAGTTCTTTCACCCACCCATCCCTCCCTCATCACTGCTGTCCCCTCCCTCCTTTCTCCACCTATAATCTCCTGCCTTTGCCACACCCTCCCCCAACTCTTTTTGTTCGGACCCCTGCCGGCATTTTCTCATACTTTGATGAAGGGCTCAAGCCCGAAACGTCGGTTCTGTATCTTTATCTTCGCTACATAAAGGACCCTGTTTGACCTGCTGAGTTTCTCCGGCATTTTGTGTTTTTACTTCAACCACGGTGCCTACAGAATTTTGTGATTTATCTATGAAACTCTGGATTTAGAATTCACCATAGAAATGTCAGAATTTGAAAGTAATTATTAAATCAGTAAAATTATTTTAAAGGTCCCAATTAGTTCATAATGTACTTAAAGCCCCTTGGGTTGGGGTCCTTTGGTCCTTGCACGTGACTGGATGTACTCTTCCATTTACGCTTGAGTCTCAGCTTCTAGAAACTGTTAGGTCTGCTTTGTTCATGAATGAGTGAGACAAACACCAGGCTGAGTCGAAATCAGGGTTCTTTGTTCTTTATTACCGGATTGTAACACTTGCGACCAACCATGTTAGTCGGAGAATGCATTCTGCCGTTATCAGCAAAATGGTGATTTTTTTATACCCTTGGATATGTGCTTAGAACATCATCATATCATTACTTGTCCAATGACTAAAACTGTTGCTATCCTTTCCCTGCTAGCTTCCTGCCTCTCAATCCATCAATGTCTCTCTTATCTTGTAAGTACAAGGATGCATTCACATCTTGTTACAGCCCTGTACATTCCCATCTCATGATGTTTTACCTAACAGGAGTACAAGGACACCTCCCCTTCTTGTTACAGCCTTGTACAGGGTAACTCCCTACACATTCCCATCTCATGATGTTTTACCTTACAATCCCTCCTTTGTCCTCTTTAGAGGACAATCTCGCCCTGACTATGCTACCACCGCGTTACATTAGTTCGCCTATTATTGCCAAGCTCTATACGGGTTCTGTTCACAGGGCAGTTCGGCTGGTGGGCGAGGGCTCCCCCAACCCTCCTTTGCGTACACCCCCCATCCGTCACCCCGATCCCATTGCCCCCAAGCAAAAAACTAGCTAACCCCCCGTACATTAGTAAATTCCCAAGTTAACATATGGTCTACAATCTAATTCATAATACTTGTTCTACAATCTGATTAATAATGTTTGTGTTACAATCAATGTTATAATATTTAGGTTACAAGCAAGGTTAAAATTATATGTGTAACAATCTAATTCACAAAACCCCAGCTGAGACTTAGGCTGCAGACACATTAAACAATGCCACACCACCACCCCTTCACTTGCTATCTTTTCCCATTTTGGCCTTGATAAAGAACATAATAAATAGGAGCAAGAGTGGGCCATGCGGCCCGCCCAGCCTGCTCTACTATTAAATGAGATCGTGGCTGATCTGATGATAGGCTCATCTCCCACCTTTTTTTCCCCCATATTCCTTAATTTTCCAACTTTGTAAAGGGTCCTGACCCAAAACGTTGACCATCCATTTCTCTCCATGGATGTTGCCTTGATTGCTGATCAGTCCACTTCTGCCTGGTCTATCCACCTCGTCCCTCTCCTAGTTCGGCAGAAATGTCAGCGTGTGTCTTAACCATATAACCATATAACCATTTACGGAGCGGAAACAGGCCATGTTGGCCTTTCGAGTCCACACCAGTTCACTGATTTTGTGTGCCCTCTTCAGGCATTGGTCCCGGTAGATCTTCATTCAATAACGATGGGCGAATTCAATGCAGGTGGAATCTGTCATAGAAATGTTTGTGAAACGTGCAGTTCAATATTTTCTGACAATGGCCCACAATTTGTATCAGCAGAATTTAAAGAGTTCTTGCAGCAAGCTTTGACAATGAAGCTGAACCATTTCTGTCAGTGCTTCACTCCACAGGAAATATTCTCACAAACATGTCTTTGTTCACATCCAGCTTGGATCCAGCAGTAGTTCATCCACTGTTCAGGACAGACTTAATTGATGGAATTTCTTACATAATGAGGAGCGCAGAAAACTTGTCAGGAGACTGTGAGCTGCATGTATGAACTGCCCAATTATCCAGTACCAGGCTATTTTAAGCATGTGGAAACAAAGAGGAAATCTTGTCTCTCACTTCCTGATATCTCCAAAGAAAGAAAGGATGACTTGTATTGATCTCTCAAGCTTTGTGGCCCCAGGAAATGCTAGAGTACTTCAAAACCATTCCATCAAGGTTTAGGAGGGTTGTGAAATCATCAAGGTTTGTGTTTCTGCTGTGTCCTCCATAACATTTGGACAAAGAAACATTTTTAAAAGTTTTAAATCTGTAATCAAACAATCCACGTGATTAGTGCCATAATTTCTACATGGTCAAACCAAAATGTACACAAATACCCTTTAATAAAATCTGGAATGTGTAATTTAATCAAGTGAATTATTTGATTCCAAATATTATGGAGGGAGTCCCCAATCTGGAACAAAAACATAACATGGAAACTCTCAGATGGTCAGGCAGCATATGTGGAGAGAGAACCAGAGTTAACGTTTCAGGCTGCAGACCCTCCTAAGCAATTAAATCTATCTTTGTCCCAAATATTATGGAGGGCACTGTAGGTTCATGAGATAGAAGGGAAGGTGCTTCCGCTTGTAGATGAGACAAGAACTAGAGGACACCAGAAGATATAAGACAGAGATGGGGAGTAACTGATTCTCCCCGAGAGGTATTCTCTGCCCAAGGAAGTATTTGAGGCTGCTCACTGAACGTATTTCAGACAGAAACTGATTTTTCAATAGTAGAGGAATTAAGGGTTGTGGGGGCAAACGAATAAGTGGAGTTGTGTCAGCCATGATTTTATTGAATAGTGGAGCAAGCTCAATGGACTAGATGGCCGACTCCTGTTTCTTACATTCTTATATCCCTCTAACTCTCTCCCCCACCTCTCTCTCTTTCTTTCTTCCCCAACCCCTCAACCTCCCCTCTCCCTCTCAGAACATGGTTGCTTCTTTAACCACAGTCTAATCTACGTCAGAGAGACTGGGCACAGATTACATCGCTTTGCTGAGCACCTTCGCTCTGTCTGCATCAGTGACAGAGATCTCCCATTAGCCACCATTTCAATTCTGTGTCACTCTCCCATACTCAGTACTATCCCACCAAGACAATCCCCAAATTGGAGTAACAACACCTGATTTTCCATGTGGGCACTCTCCAGCCAGATGGCATGAACATTGACTTTTTTGGTTTCTGCTCACCTGCTCTCCTCTCCGCTCCCATTTCCAGTTTTCCTCTCTCCCTTCCCCCTCTATTCACCTCGCCATCCCTCCTCCCCTTGATCACTGCTGTCCTCTCCCTCCTTCCCTTTTCCACCTATCACCTCCTGCCTTTGTAACCATACCTCCCCACTCCTCTTTCGTTCGGACACCTGCCAACATTTTTCCATACCTTGAAATGCCGGTTCTGTATTTTTACCTTTGCCATAAAAAGGACACTGCTTGACCTGCTGACTTTCTCCAGCGTTGTGTTTTTACTTCATCCACGGTGTTCTACTTCGGCTTCTTTAACCATGTGTTGGTCCCATCCTCCCTGTCGCACATGCTATCGTTGCTTCTCAGTCTGTAGGAAGGAATTCCTGGCGGCTGCAGGCGGTGTCTCTGCAATCTTGCATGGTGCAGAGTTGGAATGCAGTCTCTGTTCAGAGTGCTGCTTATCATGAGAAGTACAGCATAGTGACCACTGACTGAGACAGCTGGGAGTGGTGTGAAATTTCACATTTCATTCGTCAGATTAAAGAAATTCCTCCAAGAATGCACAAAGGCACCGATTAATACATTGGTGCATATCAGAGTTTTGGTTGGGTAAAGCTACTTTGTAGATTATCTATGAACTTAAATCATTAGGCAGAACAATGTCAACTTCATGAAAATCAAAATCAGATGCTGGAAATAAAGTCATTTAGCAATCTCACTATCCATGGGAAGAAGCTGTTTCTCAGCCTGTTGGTGCTGCCTGTATCTCTTTCCCAATGGGAGTAGCTGAGAGATGCTGTGTGTGGGGTAGAAGGGGTCCTCAACAATTTTGTCCCCATTTCAGATGACGATCGCAGTAGATCATGTCGATGGGATGGAGGGAGTCCCCAGTGATCCTCTCTGCTGTTCTCTTGGCCCACTGATTAATTTCTCTACAGCAACCAGGATGCTCTCAAGAGAGCTGACAAGATGGTGGCTGGTAGCCTTCCCACCTTCGCCTTCTGCTGCTCCATCCTGACAAGTGAGGAGGTCACTTGTTAAGTGGACTCTGATGAACTTGGAGCTTGCTACTCTCTCCAATATTAATGTGTAGTTGGTCATTATTGGTCCTCCTGAAGTCCACGATCATTTCCTTCGACTTGTCCACATTGAGATTCAGGTTCTTCCTCTCGCACCATATCACGAGATTTTCCACCTCTTCTCAGTCGTGAGACTCATCGTTGTTGCTGACGAGGCCGACAACTGTTGTGTAATTGCTTAGGAGGGTCTTCAGCCTGAAACATTAACTCTGGTTCTCTCTCCACATACGCTGCCTGACCATCTGAGAATTTCCATTTTATGTTTTTGTTCCAGATTGGTTATGTTGATTTTCGTGCCAAGACGGCAATGCCTCCAGCAAGTCGAAGTAACCACCAATCACTAAGCAATGCCTCTATTTTGAAAATCTTGTTTCCAGATCCTTGATCACAGACTCTCACTCTGGCCGCCCGACCAACGGATCTCCCGATGGCTCAGTTGCAAATTCACGTCTCAGCCCTGCCCACCTGCCAATTGGAACAACCGATGCCTACGATGTCGCAGATACTTATCACAGTCCTGACCTACACAGTGACGGCCTCATACACTCACTGTGCCCTCTTTGTCTGCTTGGCTGAAGAATCACCCAGAAATAGTCATTTCCGTTCACTGTCCTGGCATCCATTTGCAGTTGTCCTACATTCTCGGTTGATTCTCTCCACTTTTACCCATCAACTCTTTGCTGACTCCACCACACATCTGCACTCCCAGGGTTAGTCACCCAGCAACCTACACATCCCTGAGATATGTGGGAAACCAGAGTACGCGGAAGTAACACACGAGGTCACAGGGAGAACGTGCAAACTTCATGCCGAGAGCACCAGAGGCTAGGATTGCACCCCACCTGTTGAAGCAGTGTGGGTAACGATATCAACTGCCAGAAATTGCCACAGATCAATGCAAGGAATTTAAAGTTGACTTTTTTTTTCAATCAGAAAGTTGACTTTCTTTGAGGGAAGTATTACGTACCGTATACACTCATGGAAAAGTCGACCCCTATTTTTGCCAAAATATATGGAATTTTCCATACATCTCGTGTAAAAGTTGACCCTAGTTGCTCACTTCGGCCCCGGCTGCCCGCAGGTCAGAGCTCTTGACATCTCAGTTGTGGATTCTAACCTGCCCATTGGACTCTTTCCCTTACTGCAGTCCTGACCTACCCCATGATAGGACATGTGTTTTGAGGCGAAAACTCTGTATTATTACTTTAATTCATTGTATTTTTGTTCATTATTTGTTTAGAGATCATTTGGACCTGCTACTGATGATATTTTGAATTCTAGTGGTGAATTTCAGTCTCTCAAAAGTAGTATCAATGTAATTTAAATTTTACTTTCCACAAGTATACGGTATATCGGCACATCTCTGGAAAGTGCTCGATAATTACCAAGGGTACACTGCCCCCTGCTGGTCCTGGCAACTCTTCCTAAGGGGTTTGAGGAGGACAAGGGCTAACAGCTCCCCATCTCAAAAGCATTTTACAGCACAACTGAGAGTGTCCTGACTGGCTGTATCATCACGTGGGACAGTAGCTGCATCATACCGGAATTAAATATGGAGGATCATCAAAACGGCCAAAAAGATCACTCCTTTCCTCCATTGTCAACATTCACCAGGAGGTTTGCCTAAATAAGGCTCAAAAAAGTTATTGAGGATCCTTTCCATCTAGTGCATGGAAGCTTTGACCCAACCATCAGGAAGGAGGTGCATGAACATCAAAATCAGAACTGCCAGGCTAGGAAATAGCTTCTCCCCTCAGACTGATATTGATGAACAGTATCCCGTAACCATCATCCCAAAATATTTAAATGTATTTATTTAAAATTCTATCTTATATATGCAAATTATTACATGCTTAGTTAGGATTGTGTTCATATGTGTGTGCATCATGGTCTGGAGAAATGCTGTTTTGACTAGTTGTATGTGTACACCAGATGATAATAAACTTGAACTTGATTTTCATCCCCCCCCCCCCCCCAATGCACACCCCGATCACAGATTCAGTCACTCCACCACTGATGGCTTGCTTTCAAACTCCAAAGCCATGGAATTTCCTCTCTGAACCACCTCCATGCCACACTATTCCTTCTTGCCCAGAGGACCCCAAAACCCAGCAGCAATAGATATTCACCAAGACAAATGGTTACTTAAACAAAAGTTGCTTTTAATTATCTTTAAACATGAAAACAGGATCAAACTTTAACTTATCACTATTAACTTCACTTAACCCCCCTTCTAATTCTAAGCGCACATTTATGTAATGTGTGTGTTAAGTTCAGAAAAGTTCTTTGATTCACAGACCAAGTTTACTGGTTACAGGAATTCTTATACTGTGCACAGAATTTAACATTTATAAAGTTCACCAGGCTTTGGTGCTTGAAAGGTAAATGGTCACCGCTCAGGAAGATTCTTGTCAGTTTTCAGAGAGAGCTTTGTTGTATTCTAGACTCCCACAACTGATTCCTTTTTAATCAACCACTTCAGTGTCTTGCCGAAGAAACTTGTCCCCTCAGGATTCTCCAGCTGGTAACCTCTTTCTTTCAGGTCACCACAGAGTTCCTTTTTGTGTCTCTTATTTCAAGTGAAACATTAGGCAGCCAGTCCTCTCCTCTTGCATGAACCACAAGAGCTTTGACCAGGCTGAACTAAGCAGTCACAACTCGTCTTCCAAATTGGGTTTTCCACAAGCTGTTGAACACAAACTGATTCCTTCCGATCAGTCACTTCAGTGTCTTGCTGAAGTAACTTGCACCATCAAGTCATATAGCATTCTTTTCCTGTTTCCCTTATCTTAGGTGAAACATTATACACCCAGCCATCTCCTCTTGTATGGAGAACAAGGGCTTTGAACAGGCTGAACTAAGAACTCACAACCTGTCTTCAAAATGGGGTTTTTTCCACAAGCTTGCCAGCTTGTCATTTTCCAGTCCCAGGTGCTTCTACTGAACTGTAGAAGTGTAGATCTGAATTCTCTCTCTCTCTCACTCAGAGAGTCCCTCTTAGCACAGCCAACTGCACTCAGATAGACTGCGGCACCAGACCCAATCTTCTGAGCCTGTTCATCTATTGATTTCCAAAACAATAATCCAGCATGTCCAATTAACACCTACTTGTGAAGTCCTTATGGGCACTCTTCAAAGTTTTTGCAAAGGCACTCAGAGCCTGGACTGTTTGGCTTGAGCAGACCTACACTAAAAAACCTGCCACAATTTATCTCCTTTAAAACCTATCTATATACAATATAAAATATAACAAAATACTCCTTAAATGATGCCTCCCTTGATCGTCTTTGGCCACCTGCCCTGGAAATATTTTAGGATGAACCTTTTGCATAATAAAAGTGCTTAGAGTAGGAGTTGTTGGGGCTGTACTCTTGAGTGTCTTTACCTTCGTGGCAAAAGGGTAATAGAATAAATCCAGTGTGAAACTTGGAGGCTATGGCCAGGTAGAGATCTATTGAGAGTCTAGGCCAGAAGGCAACTACAATCTTGTTTAGAACTTCAGTCATGCATTTAAGGTGAAAGCAGGGAAGTTTAAGGGAGAAGGGTAAGGCAAGTTTTTTTTTACACAAACAGCGGTAGATGCTTGGAACAGGCTGCTAGGAGCATTGCTGGAAGCAAGTATAATTATGGTATACCCAGCGAACTCTATCGCAGCCACTGACCTCATCCACTGAAGAGTTCCAGGCAAGGCGCTGCCTCAAGAAGGCAGCCAACATCATGAAGGATCCCTATCACCCTGGCCACAACCTCTTCTCACTGCTACCTTTGGGCAGAAGATACAGAAGCCTGATGTCCAACACCTCTAGGTTCAAAAACAGTTTTTATTCAACAGCTATCAGGATCTTGAACCTTCCTGTACTATTCTGGTCATAAACTACTCCAGGACCTCTGCACTATTGGAATGTCACTTTCTTTTTTTTTGCACTAACTGCAACTGTTTAACTCTTTAATTGTTATTATTTCTTTTTCAACTTTGGTATATTACGGTAACTTAATGTGTACTGTTGTAATTGGGTATATCGTTCGTACCTGTTTGGCTGTAGCTGGTCAGAATTTCAGTACATCTATATATTGCACATATGTATATGACAATAATCTCTTATACAATTAGTAGCATAAAGAGGCTTCTAGATAAACCCATAATGGACGAATATGTGCTGGCAGAAGAGATTGAGTTTGATTTGGGATTATGTTCAGCACAGACATCGTGGGCCAAAGGGCCTGTTGCTGCAATGATCTTTGTTCTATGTTCCAGGATCTTGATAGTTGTATCAATGATCTTGATACGAAGGCCTATGGGATGTTTGCCTTCATTAGATGGAGGATTGAGTCGAGAGGTTATGTTGCAGCCCTACAGATCTCTGATGAGACTACACTAAGAATATTGTGTTCAGTTGTGGTCATCTTATTATAGGAAGGATGTGTAAGCTAATAGAAAGGGTGCAGAGATTTACCAGAATGTTGCCTGGATTGGAAAATAAGTTTTATGAGGTAAGGTTAGCAGAGCTGGGACAAAGAAGGATGAGAGGTGACTTAATAGTGGTCTACAAGATTCTGAGAGGCACAGATAAAGGTAGACAGCCAGCGCCTTTTTCCCAGGGCAGGAGTAGCAAACATAAGAGGACATCTGGACACTGTGAAAGGAGGGAGGTTTAGGGGAGTCATCAGAGGTTTTTTTTTTACAGAGAGTTGTGAGGTTGGGACAAAAGGAACATTTAGGAGACTTTCAGACACGCACGTGGATGAAAGGAAAATAGAGGGTTATGGGGTAGGAAGGGTTTAGTTGTTTATTGGTAGGAATATACAAGTCAGCACAACATTGAGGGCTGAAGGGCCTGTACTAAGTTGCAGTGTTTATGTCTAAGATGGGTAAAGTTTTGTAAATGAATAAACAGAGCAAGAAAAATAGTTTCTCTGGTGATTTGTAGTTAAGTTTTTCTTATTGATGGAGGCAATGATGCACCCCTGTGAGGAAAGATGTCTTTGATAATTTTCTCCGTGTGTTCATGCAGATGGAGATTCATGAGATTAAGATCATCAAGGTTCATACCTCTTAATTAAAGGGAAAGTGTTAGAGATGTATCAGTCTTTTGTGAGCCCTGATGCTGGCATGTTGAAAGGTTATTTAATTCCTGGGAGTGTCAGAACCAGGCCCAGTAAGGCTTTGATCAAAGTCTGTGCAAGTGGCTTCTGGCTGATGTTGATCAGAAAGAGTCACAGAGTCGTGGATAGAATCTCAAGCCCTTTGGCCCATCATGATGAGGGTGACCATTGAGCACCTGTTTACTCAAATCCATGTTTGCTTCTCACAGCCTCATCAACTCCTCCCATCACCACCTCTGATTTTTCTACTCACATCTACTCGAAGAATATCTTTGGCCAATTAACCAACCAGCCCACATGGTGGGGAAAACTGAGGCTGTCACAGGAAGAATTTGCAAACACAATATGGGTGGCAATCCTCCAGGATATGCAAGTGTTGGAATGGGACTTTTTGGCAGGTTTTCTCTTCACAAATGGGGAGGTGCTGAGGGGCACTGTAAATGGCTCCCAGGAAGCTGAATAAAGCAGTCTGTGGCAGATAGTAATTTTCTCTTTTTAATTTACACTGGTTGATAGGATTATTGGCTACTGTAAATCATCCATGCTGGTTCTTGGCATTCTGGGCTGGTCCCAATTGTTTGGATCATTCTATGCTCTTCCTTTCAATGTCAAAATTATACCACTTTTATAGTTGCCTCTGGCAGCTTGTTCTAAAATGGAAGAGGTTGTCTCTCACACTTCAGGTATCAATGATCAGGAGGGGAGTCACGTGATGGAGTAGTGGCCGGACGGTGAACTCCAGCCCTCTCCAGAAAAGTTGGAAAAAACAAAGGAAAACACAAAGGCACAGAAATAAAAGTTAAAGAAAAGTGAGTATAAAGGTGCAAAGAAGATGGCGATGAAAAAAGAAAAGTCGAAACCAATGGTAAGAAGAGAGGAAGAGAAGACAACGGAAGATGAAGGAGAAGGCCTTACCTGTCCGAAGAGGCCCGCGGTGGAGAGAGAAACCCGCTCCCTCAGGTCGGTAGAAATCGGACTACAAAAATGGCTCACTGAGCCGAGTAAAAGTGCGCAACCGCGCATGAAAAAAAACACACCGACGGGAGGGGGTGACCAGCTGGGGAGTCGATCTCCACAGCCGGCAACGACAGCTGCAGAACACCTGCAGCAAGAGGAGAACACAGAAGACAATGGAAACAAGAAAGAAGAGAAGGGCAACAAAGAAGCAGCAGGTGGCCAACCCAGAGGAAGAAGAAGAGGAAGAGTACAGTGAGATAGAAGAAGAAGGGAAAGGCAAGATAAAGGATTTACTTTCTCTTATTAAAGGATACATGGAGTCATTTAAAGAATGGCAAACACAGGAATTTGATGATTTAAGAAGAAGAATAAACAACACAGAAGAGAAAATGAATAAAATAGATATGACCTTATCAGAAATGGGAAAAAGAATGGACAAGGTGCAGGAACGAGAAGCAGCAGTAGAAATGGAGGTGGAGGACTTAAAAAAGAAATTAGAGGAATCTAATAAAAAAGTTAAAGAGACACAAGAATTGTTAGCTCAGAAAATAGATATAATCGAAAATTATAACAGAAGAAATAACATAAAGATAGTGGGCCTTAAGGAAGATGAGGAAGGCAAGAATATGAGAGAGTTTATAAAAGAGTGGATCCCTAGGATCCTAGGATGTCCAGAACTACAGCAAGAAATGGAAATAGAAAGGGCACATAGAGCATTGACCTTTAAACCACAACTACAACAAAAACCAAGATCTATTTTAGTAAAATTCCTAAGATATACTACAAGAGAAAAGGTACTGGAGAAGACAATGGAAAAAGTAAGAGAGGGCAACAAGCCACTGGAGTACAAAGGGCAAAAAATCTTCATTTATCCAGATATAAGTTTTGAACTCCTAAAGAAGAGAAAGGAGTTCAATACAGGAAAGGCGATTTTATGGAAGAAAGGGTATAAATTTATACTAAAGCATCCAGCTGTATTGAAAATATTTATTCCAGGACAACAAAACAGACTATTCTCGGATCCAGAAGAAGCACGAAAATTTGCAGAACAATTACAAAATAGACTAAGGGATGAAGACGTGTAATAAGAGTAAAAATGACCACGATTTATATGTATGTGGGTAAAGAAATATAAGTGTGTATATGTATAATGTGCATACGTGAATGTATCTGTATTTAGAGGAAAATATAGATAGTATAGACAAGAATTAATAAGGAGGGAACTAAAAGAGTGACCTTTGTTAAATATGAAAAGTGAAATCTTTTCTGGGGGGGGCTGGGTGGGGGGGAGTTGCGGTCACTGCAAAATCAGCTGACGCTTGCGAGTGTATTCGCAAACCCAAATGGAGAGGGGAGATGTTGTTGTCCGACAAGGGATAAAGGACAACACAGGAGGGGAAGGGGAGATTGGGGCTAAAGAAGTTTTAAATAGGAGAATAAGGAAAATGTTTGATGTTTTAGGAATGTTGTCTTATAAAGGGTTTAAAATAAGAAAACAGAAATGGAAAAGGAGGAAAGGTAATGATGGAAAAACAGAAAGGGAAGATAAACAAAGTATAAAATGGCTACGTTGAACTATATGACTTTGAATATTAATGGAATACATAACCAAATTAAAAGGTATCAATGATCAGGAAGATAATGTGGTAAATTGGATCAGCAAGTTTGACACAAAAATTAGTGGTGTAGTGGACAGTGAGGGATCTGGACTGCCTGGAAAAATGATACAAAAAATGGACAATGGAATTTAATGTAGGCAAGTGTGAGGTGCTGTATTTTGAGAGGACAAACCAAGGTAGGACATACACAGTAAATGGTAGGTTACTGAGGGGTGCAGTAACAGAGGGAACTGTGAATACAAATACATAATTCCCTGAAAGTCGAGTCACAGAATTGTAAAAGATTTTGGCATATCGGCCTTCAGAAATCAAAGTATTGAGTGTAGGAGTTGGCATATTATAGTAAAGTTGCACAAGACATTGGTGAAGCCAAATTTGGAGTATTGTGTGTAGTTTTGGTCACCTAACTGCAGGAAAGATATCAGTAAGATTGAAAGAGTGCAGAGATTTACTAGGATGTTGCCTGGACTTCAGGAACTGGATTACAGGAAAAGGTTAAACAGGATAGGACTTTATTCCTTGGAGTGTAGAAGAATGAGGGGAGATTTGATGGCGTAAACAAAACTTATGAGGGGTGAAGACAGAATAAATGCAACAAAGTTATTATTCTTATCATAAAAATACAACACTGGAGAAACTCAGCAGGTCAAACAGTAAACTTTATGTAGCAAAGATAAAGATACCAAACCAACATTTCAGACTTGAGTCCTTCATCATGGTATAAGCAAAATGTATGCAGATGCCAGAACAAAATGATGAAGGGCTCAAATCCAAAACATTTTTGGTTATGTATCTTTATCTTTGCTATATAAAATTAGGGTGGCCATTCCAAAAGGACCATGTCCTCCTTTTGGAATGGCCACCCTTTGACCTGCTCAGTTCTCCATCATTGTGTTATTACTTCAATCATAGTGTCTGCAAGTCTTTTGTGTTTTACTTTTGGTGGGGGGGAGAGAAACGTCTTCACTCAGAGCGTGGAATTAACTGCCGGCTGAGGTGGTGGTGGCGGGCTCAATTTCTGTTTCTAATAAAAATCTGGACAGATAACATAGACTGGGTGCAGATCGGTGGGACTAAGCAGAAAAACTAGAAGGGCCAAAGGGCCTGTTTTCTGTGCCGCACTTAACACACGCCATTGGCAAACTTTAAGTGTGGCTGTTCCAAAGGGGGACCTGGCCATAGGTTACTATAAAAAACCCCAAAATGCAAACACACTGCATATTTATTTATTTACCTATCTATCCATTTATTTATAAGGTACCCCGATGTAAAGCCGCATATTATACCCCTATGTGACTGTCGGGTGGCCACCTGAAAGCGGAGAACCTGGCCAAACTTACCTAACCCAGCTCGGAGAATATCCCCCCCACCGCCCGCCCGCCCGCCCGCCGCACCTGAAAGCAGCGGTGGGACTTACGGCCACAGTCCACAGGAGCCGGCGTTTGCTCGGACACTGCAATCCTTCAGCTGGCACGTTCAGGTGATGGAAAGACGGGCACCTGGACGTCCCAGCTGCACTCCCCCCAGCCGTGTCTGCCGGCACATTATCTGCGCCCGAGCACCTGAAAGCGGCTAGAGATACCAGGCCCTGCCTTTGGGAATGGCCACCCTGAGCTCCCTCTGGGGGCCCATCCAACCTCTCCCTATAACCCCAAGGAGAGCATGGCACGGGCTTCCAGGGCCCTGGGGTGAAAAGGGTGATGGGATTGCCCCTGGGGTGAAGAAAGGGGTGATGGGATTGCCCTTGGGGTGAAGAATGGGGTGATGGGATTGCCCCTGGGGTGAAGAAAGGGGTGATGGGATTGCCCCTGGGGTGAAGAAAGGGGTGATGGTGTAAGGGATACTGGAATGTGAGGAGTCAAGCAAGTGCTAATTAAGGATGAAGTATTATGGATTAAATCAGGGTGAAGGGATGCTGGAATGGGAGGAAGGGTTAGGAAGGGTTATAAAAATATAATAAAATAAGGATCTTCAAAACAGGATAGCAAGTAGATAGCTTTAGCAAGTCTTGGGGATTGACTAATGAGTAAAGAACAAAGACATGATATTTCCTGGCTAACAAGTTTGCAGGAAGGCACATAAACTGATAAGAAGTTAGAATCCACCTGGGCAGAATTACCTAATGCTAAACCAATCCAGGAGGCAGAAGAATGTTAGGGGGAAGGTATCTCTGTACTGAAATGAAATGTATAAAAGTTGGGTCAGCCTCAGTATGTGTGTGTATTCCCAGGGTAAGGGGAAGCACCCAACTTTGCATTGTTGTAATAGTATAATAAAAGTTCTTTGTTTTCAATTTTTGTCTCGAGCAAATTCTGTGAAGGTACTTCTGTTTCTCACAATGGGATTGGCCCTGGGATAGCATAGATGGGCCAAACGGGCCTCTCTACCACGAGCAATGTACAAAAATGCGAGCTTACTTCCCCCTTCGCTGCGGCCTCGCGGGTGAAGGACGGCCTTGCCTGCCTCGTGCCGCTGATCGTCACCACGTGGGAGGGGGTGGGACCATGCGCCGAGCTGATTGGTCAGCCGGCTCGGCGGGACTGTTCCTTTAAGGGCCTTCGGAAATAAGTGATGAACTTAATGGCTTGGAATCGTGGTGATGTGGGGTTTTTTTAATTAGAAATTTCAAATGAATTGGTTGGATTTGAATGATGTTTATCTGTGCTGTGATTGGAAAGTCGGGTTGGCGACGTGGCCGGTGCAGGCGCGCTTCGTGCTGCCGGCTTAGGTCCTGTGGCTGGGCTATAATTAGTGAGCCGGCGGCGTTTCCCGCCTCAGTTGACGGGCGGTCGGAGCGGTGAGAAGTGGTGAGGGATAGCAATAGGGACTGGGGGGGGGGGGAAGGGAAAAGAGAGAGGGGGGGAAGGGAAGAGAGAGAGGGGGGAAGGGAAGAGAAGAAAGAGAGGGGGGAAGGGAAGAGAGAGAGGGGGGAAGGGGAGAGAGAGAGGGGGGAAGGGAAGAGAGAGAGGGGGGGAAGGGAAGAGAGAGAGGGGGGAAGGGAAGAGAGAGAGAGGGGGGAAGGGAAGAGAGAGAGGGGGGGGAAGGGAAGAGAGAGAGGGGGGGAGGGAAGAGAGAGAGGGGGGGAGGGAGGAGAGAGAGAGGGGGGGAAGGGAAGAGAGAGAGAGAGGGGGGAAGGGGAGAGAGAGAGGGGGGAAGGGAAGAGAGAGAGAGGGGGAAGGGAAGAGAGAGAGGGGGGAAGGGAAGAGAGAGAGAGGGGGGAAGGGAAGAGAGAGAGAGGGGGAAGGGAAGAGAGAGAGGGGGGGAGGGAAGAGAGAGAGAGGGGGAAGGGAAGAGAGAGGGGGAAGGGAAGAGAGAGAGGGGGGAAGGGGAGAGAGAGAGGGGGGAAGGGAAGAGAGAGAGAGGGGGAAGGGAAGAGAGAGAGGGGGGAAGGGAAGAGAGAGAGAGGGGGGGAAGGGAAGAGAGAGAGGGGGGAGGGAAGAGAGAGAGAGGGGGGAAGGGAAGAGAGAGAGGGGGAAGGGAAGAGAGAGAGGGGGAAGGGAAGAGAGAGGGGGGAAGGGAAGAGAGAGGGGGGGGAAGGGAAGAGAGAGGGGGGGAGGAAG